>NW_005187586.1:86823-158752 GCF_000239375.1 Pundamilia nyererei
ATTTGTAATCTATCAAATCACAACAACCTTCACCTCAAGGGGTAACCAGTCAAAGTCCCCTTTATGTCAGTGTAAAGAAGTTTAACCACACATTTGAACCCTGAGATATCGTAATGTAAGAAAAAGAAGTGCAATTTCAATCACAAATAAAAAAAGTACTGCTTTATTAAAATTCTAAACTTTCATAAAACTTTAAAACATTCCCTTTTTTAAAGGCATATAGTTAGGCCTGGATTAGGTGACCTGAATCCTCCCTTAGTTTTGCTGCAATGGGCCTAGACTGCTGCGGGGCTTCCCATGATGCAATGAGTGTTTCCTCTTCACTCACTATGTGTTTAAACACCACTCTGCATTTAATCATACTTGTTATTAATCTCTGTCTCTCTTCCACAGCATGTCTTTTGTCCTGACTTCCTGCCCTCACCCCCAACCAGTCGCAGCAGAACCGTCCTCCCTGAGCCTGGTTCTCCCAGAGGTTTCTTCCCGTTAAAGTCCTTGTTTATAGGGGGTCATCTGATTGTTGGAGTTTTCTTTGTATTATTGTAGGATGTTTACCGTACAATATAAAGTACCTTGAGGCAACTCTTGTTGTGATTTGGTGCTACATAACTGGGCATGAACTGGAAGGGAAAAAAGTATAAAGTGCAGAAAAGGTTATTGTAGCTCGTTGCCCAGACTGTCTTGTAATTATAAAACAAAATTTATTTTTCTTACTGAAAAACTTTCTCTGCTTTATATTTCTAAGGTAGGTAGAGTAAAAATAGGAACTTTTCTGTAATTTGGTTTTATATTAGTAATGAATAGTACTTTGATGTAGTATGAATGTAGCAAATGCTATAACACTTAAGACAACATCATTAAAAAGCCAAAACCTATGCCATTCTTCACCCAAGCCATGCAGTCGGGCAGGATTGGACTCTTTACCCAGCTGATTCCGGCTCCAAGGCCTTATCTTTGACACTCCTGATCTACATACATCCTTGAAAAGAATCAGCCTGTGATAGTAGTGAAACGGAAGACTACTATCGGAAACGGAAAATAACACTTTAATAGGAACGTTATCACATTGCATCTGGACAGAAGTTGAGCGAAGTTCACCTTATCTGCAGGTGAGCTTCGTTGCAGCTCTGGTTTGAATGGACGGACCGGCTGTGTTCAGTTTAGCAGAGGACAAATGGTGACAGCAAGTGTAAAACCATCACTGCATTCTTCTTCTTCTTCAAGCCCTCTCATGAAAAGGTTGTCAACCCTTTTTTTTGTTTGCTCAGCATGACATCACAGCTTCTCTACAGACATACAAATCATGTTGAGGGAGTTTAATCTGTTGCTCCAGTTTCCAAACAGTTTCCTTGACCTTGGTGGCAAACTGAGAGGCGTGATGTTGGAACAACACTCATAACTGAGCCTTTCACACCTCCCACCATTGGCTTGAAAAGTCAAAGTTGCTCTTTGTGTCCTTCTGCAGAAAAATCAATGTTTTCTTTTTCCGTTACAGAAAACATTTTGCACTAGAGGGTAGACATGAGCGCAGCATGACTGTCCTTCTGTCGGTCTGTTAAACTAAGAGAAACACAGCCTGTATGGCAGTCTTGCAGTGATCCTGAGATTGGACACGAACCAAGCTATGATGAGACTTCTTGACCTTTGTTAAATCATCAACAAAAAGAAGGACAATCTATATGGATAGGAAATTGGATACGAAGGACATGGAAGCTAAAATCCATAGAGAAGGAGCCCAGGGAGGGCAGCACAGAAGCCACAGACCATTATCCATTAGCATTGTTTCGCTTAATGGTGAGCTCATTCATGCGCAGAGAGAAACTGAGAGAGGGTGAGAAAAGAGAGGGAAAAAAAAATACAAAGGAAAATCATTGCTGATTTACACCTGCTGTTAAAGTCCCATCTTCTCTCTGATTAGTCTACTTCAGACATGGCCCCCTGAGCACAGATTACATGTTTACAGCACCACACACCTGCACACCACGCAAGAAATGCAGCCCCGCTCGCCACGCTTGCAGGAGAAAGCTCTTGATTTGACACTATTTTATGTTTACAACAAAGTAAAGCAGGCTCGCTGCCTTTAATACTGGTAGCAATTTTCCCAAACAATTTGGACAGCTCCTAGAATGTGGAGCTGGAGTGCCGTGTAATATAGGATCCCAGCTGAGCTCGAGCGGCTCCCTGTTCAGCTAGATCGCTATGAAAGCGCACAAAGGCTGCGAACCCAGCAGATGACCCAAGACGACAAGATGCATCTTGCATCAAATACATGTATCTAATAGCTGTTTAGGCTTTTACAGGTTAGACATTTTGGCATTTGTCAGCAAATTTAAAATGATATTTGAGCTGCTTTAAGAATGGTGCTCTATAATTGAGCCTGGGGGCTGCTGTCCGACTATCTTGAACACAAAAAATTTAGTGTCACTGTGGGTGCATTATGGGAAATAAATAACACTGGATGGTGCCCACTCACCTGAATGAAAAACCACATGGCGCATGAGCCAAAACAGTTTAGTTTTCCAACCAGCCTTCAGGTCTATTTTCTGCGCATGCCCACAAAGACTAGTGATGACAAATGAATCCCATTCATGCACCTGTATGTATCCCACACATTCAAGTTGTTCTTTTCCCAAAGTGTAGTTTGACCTGCAATTATCTTCTGCTCTACTTCAGCGTGTCCCAGTTGATTGAGCCAGAATAATCGGAGCATCTGAGGCAGGTGCTTCTGATGCCCTTTACCATTTGTCTTCTCTGCCCTACAGCACACGTTCATGCAGCCCAATATTATCATCCTTATTCATCTATTCTTATTTATAGACACATTAAACTCTAGATGACTATGTCATTCCAGGGAAATCTGTTCCATGCACATTGTCCTTTTGTTTGGTGTTAAGTTACCACCAAAAAACCCCACATCCCTCTGATATTACATGAAACAAACCCCCTCTCTTAGCACCATCTGTCCCATTAATTTTTCTGCCTGACGAGGGACTGGTGGCACCTGTTATGCAAGTCGCACTGGTGAGACGCCGCTGCTGTTGCCGTTGATGAGGTGTATCTCAGAGTACCGTGCTCTCTCAGCAGCTTGGTGTCCATTAGTGCTTTATGACCAGCGATGTGCCTCGGCCCTCCCAGTGCATGTAAGTGCTTGGCTTTTCATTTTCCCCTCTCTCTGTCTCCCTAACCAAAGTCCCTGGGGAAACACCGGCTCGGGCCCGGATGATAAACTGAAGCAATTAAGTGTTGTAATCACACGCAGAATGAAGAAAGATGTCAATGAGGTGGAGCAACAACAAAAAAAGCGTGCCCCCGCGTGGAAGAGAGACAAAATGTAGGAGCCTTTTACTGCCTGAGTTTAAACAAAAAACGTATATATGGATACCTAACAGCAGCAAAGCAACTACCTCTCCACAGAACCACAGACAAGCTGCATAAATCACATTTATTTCTGTGCTTTTGACACTGCACACCACAACAGTAGACCGTAGATCAAAAATCCAGATGTGACAGACTTGCAGCTGTAATTTAAGAAGTTTAGCAAAAACCTTTTTATTAACTGTTTGGGAATTACAGCCATATTTATACATGGCCCCTGTTTTCAGAGGTTCAAAAGTAATTTGACAATGCCTGCCAAGTGAGGGATGTTCCCTCATTATTTCACAACAAAAACAGCAAACTGACGCCAAGTTTAAAACTGAGGCAGCTGTTTAGTGCCAGAGAACCCATCTCTAAATGTGAGGTCTAAAAAAAATGCCAATGCAAATGAAGGAGGCTGTCATTAGGCTGGAAAAAAAATAAATAAATAAACCTTTCAGAGAGACAGAGAAAAAGTTTTAGGAGTGAACAATCAGGTCAGCAACACCAAAAAGACCTTAAAGACCACAGAAGATGACTTAAATGGATGATGACAGAAAAACAGTTTCCCAACAAGTAACCAAGTTAAGAAGACTTCAGGAGGCAGTTGTGTCATTTTCATAGTCTACAGTTATGAGATGGCTATGAGATGGAAATACAGAAGGTTTACAGTATGGTGGGAACCACAGGTTACACTCAAGACTAAGAAGTCCAGGTTAGACTTTGCCAGAAATCATAACTAAGAACCTTCACAACAATTTTTAGACAGATGAAGCCAAGGTTAACTTGTACCAGAGTGATAGGAAGAGAAATGCAGGAAGAAGAAGAAACCACATCATCTGTCAAACATCGTGGCTGCCAGTGGATATGACTGATGACTCAAAGCATACTCTAACATCAACCTAAGAGTTTTTCAAGGTGAAGAGATGGGATATTCTTCAATAGCTAGGTCTGTCACCTGATCTCAGGCCAATAGATCATGGTTTTCAGTTACTGAAGTTCAACAAACAAGCAGCAAATTAAGGTAGTTTTTTTTTTTTGGCCACTACAAACGGTGACATATGGGTACCATGGTGGGTACCCTTTGCTGCCTATGTTACTGAAAATTGTCACTTTGATACTGACAATAAATACTAAAACTACTCTTGGATTAGATCGCTACACATTTATAACAACAACAATTCTTCATAGCTGCGAACAGCAGGCACAAAGCCCCTCCCCTCACTAGCAGCTTAACATGTGAAAAATTGACGGGCCACAAGTTAATGATAGAAGTTTAAGTATTACTAATTACCTGCATTAGCCATCTATTAAATTAGAGGCTGGAAACCTCATTTTCCTGGATATCAGTATCGTTTATATTATTGTAGAGTATTTACCTCACCTTGCAAACCGCTTTAAGGCAATTGTTGTGATTAAATGCTATATTAATAAAACTGAAATGAACTGTATTGAATTGAAGCCCCTCATGGCAAATCATAGCATTTGGTGACATCCATTTGGTTCTAGATTTCAGGCTGTTATTGTTTGAGAAAGATTTCCACACAAGTATTAAAAGTAGTATATTTAAAATTAGGCCTGTTTGTCCAATTACTTTTAAGCCTATGAAAATGGGGGGGCTTTCTAGGATTTGTTTAATTCCTGAATATTCAAACTCTCGGATTAAAGCTAAGAAGGAGCTGCACAGAGACAAAACTATAAAAATGGATATTGTTCAAACACTTAAAAGACTGAACAGTAACTGGACCGTATAGTTCATGCAGGAAACCAAGAAAAGCAGAAAGCAATGGTCTTACAGCTCAGTGAAGGTCCGAAGCACAGCAACGAAAGCCGACAACATCTTCAGTCTTATTCTTGTTTTTCTTTTCCAAATTTCTTAATTTCCAGGTTCTGCACCTGAAACACACAAAGACACTTGAATGGTTAAACGAGTTTATACAAGCACATATACAACCACGCAATTGGTGTCAGAAGGTATGAACAGATGGCTGCCTTTCTTTGATGCCACGTTTGTCCTGCAGGCCCACATAGCCACTGTTCATGCCCACATGCAATTAAGGAAAGACTAAAAACAAAGCTGCAGGAATACATGTGAAATCAAATCACTCAATATCAGCTAAAAAAAAAAAATCTATTTAATGCCGTAATCCAAGCAAGCAAGACAAAGTAAAACTAAAATATTATAGAGTTACATCATTAAACATTGGAAAAAATATCAAAACTATACAGCCAACGGATCAAATGTTTTACTTTTAATGTAAAAGTTCTTGTTTCAGGCTAGTTTCTTTATTGTGTCTCAACACATATTAAGGTATTAAGTAATAAAGCATTGTTTTTGCTCATTTTTCACTTTTCTTGTGTTCCAACATTTTAATTAGTTGACGATGTTTAAAATTGAGAGCCTATTTGTGAGAATTGTTAAACAAAATTTGCACATTGTTGTCAAAAGGAAGGTAATGACCTCACAATTTTTAGCATTGCTGATAATGATGAAAGTGATAAAGTAACAGGGATACGTTTCCTGATATTAAAACTGGCTTAAAAACTACTTTATTCTGTGTTTATGTTTAACCCACTGCAATCTATAGACAAGAAGGTACAGTAACTTCTGAGTGAGTTATTAATTTGAAATGATAGTCACATAGCACTGTTGTCCTAGTGCTATGATGAGGTCTTGGAGGATTGTAATGAGGTTTTGGCACCAATTAATGAAGTTATTGGGCATTTTAATGAGGTCTGAGTAGAAAAGAAATGAAGTCATTAAGCTCGTGTTGATGTTCACTTTAATCTCACACACACAAACACACATTAATTGCTTATCCTATTACGATAATAGATAAGGCTACATCCTCTTGATTAATAAAGATATCAAACCAGCTTGGTTCAAAAAGCCAGTGATCGGGAAAAAAACAGTTTGGTCAAAAATACTAATTGAGACAAAAAGACTGTTTGCAGCATTTTACTGCTTTCTGGAAGTTATTTATTTATTCATTCATTTATTTAATAGAATTAGCCAACAAAAGTGTAACCACTCGGTTTAACCTAGAGCACAGACAAATTACATTCAGATTATGTTAAAATTACATGCACTCACATGCAACCTTGCAATACTAAAGATAGCTTAAAGTTGCTCTATTCTCAAACTTGATTTACACGTTTGTGGCTTTTAATGATTTCTTTGAAGTGCTTTTTCGATGTATACAACGTGTACGTTTTAGTCTGCATGTATACTTTTGTAAACTTGTGCCCTGTTACTGTTTTTTTTACAGTGATTAAGGTACAATATGATGTACAATCATTCCACGCTGGAAAAAGAACAGTTCAAAGAAATCATTTAAAGCTCAAAATTCATCCCATGCCTTGATGAGTGTAAATCTCTGAGCAAATTAAAGGCTTTTTTACTCAAAGTGTGCTTTAATATACAGTATTTTTCGTAGGCTAGGAATCGTGTACTGTAACTAGCTTTGAGGTACAATAGTAATTGGCACGATTAAGTCATAGCTTAAAGAATGAACAGTAACAAAATCGTATTTTAAGACCTGTAGTCTTTTAGCCTTGAGCTTAGATGTTCCATATTCCAAGATAAAATTCTTTTCAATTTACCGCACAGAAATTTTGGGGGCAGGTACTCCAACAACATTCTGTAAAGTTTTGAACACAAAAAGCAGACATAATTTCCTCTGATCCTTCAAATGACTCAGTACTGAATTCTTTAGTCTAATCATCAGAGAATCACATTCTTCCTTTCTAAAGGCTACATATACTTTTATTTTTGTCAGTTAAACTACAGGATGGCTTCATATTACATGACAGCAAAACCCTTCTGCTGAAACACACCATGCTTATAACAAACATCTCTGGCTCATCAGACAAGACAATCAGTGGCCAGACAGGTGGGCCCTGATTGGCATCTTCAGTCTCTGCAAGCACAGAGAAAAGAAACACATTAGGTTGGTACTGTACGGTCTATGCGCAGCTAGAGAGGAAATAAATGATCTGCACGCCATGTCCTCTTTAATTTCACTTTTTCCATCAACCTCTGTGCATCAATACAAGACAATAACGCTTCTTTAACAGAAGAAAACATGGTGGGGGTTAATCCGGGAGACAGCTTTGATGTCTTATTGATTTGAAAGACTTTGCATTAGGCTACCAGAAATTCTCAGGCTGACATAACCCTTTTTGACGGTAGTCTTTCTTCCTCCTTTGATCGAAATGAAGAGGCAAGCTCCAAGCAACGCTATTGCACAGAAAGAGACTTTTCCCCCCCTAAGAGGTGCGTAAGGTCCCAAAGGCAGAGAGTGATGGCTAATTCAAAATGCTTCTTCTAAGTGTGGAGATAAACATCAAGTGAAGCAATCTTGCTTTGATGGCTACTCTTTTGATCTTGTCCAGTGTCCACAAGCACTTAAAAGGTTTGGGGAAGGAATATAGAAGAACATAAAAAAGAAAATAAATTGCAAAGGAACATTTTATTACCCCGTGTTCTCTCTTTCCCCATCAGTCTGTCTGGAGATGATTCTGGAAAGCCATTGCACGGCAACAACAAAACGGAATAAACAAACGGGTGAACAGAGGTGAATAGAGTCCAAGTCCAAGCAAAAACCCAACAGGAGTGCAGGGAAAGTGCAGTGTTACTGTCTGATCACCTTCCATTACTGCAGAGTTCTAAGGTGGGTTTATATGAAGTTTGTAAAGATACAAACCAACTATGGAATGAGTATGGTTTAAGTTACTAACAACAAATACACTACATGGAGAATAATTTTGACCCACAGCTCTTAATCTTTGAATTCAGATGTTTTTTATCCAGTTATCTTCGAGTTACCACACATGTATACAAATTAAGCACCTAGCCACCCAGCCTGCCTTTACAAAAATATATGATATAATGCTGTAAATTCAAAAGTGTTTAGCAACCACAGCAACCCAGCCACAGAGATTCCAAAGCTCTGCTTTCTCTATAACTGCAGTACCAAACTTCATCTGGCATTAACATCAGCACAAAAACTGTACACCAGGAGCTTCGTGGTTTGGGTTCTCATGGCTGACCAGCTCCTCTATATGTAATGTGTAGGTGGTTCACACTTTGGTCCATATATAGTGTATTTATCAACATACCTGTCACTGAATATGATTGACAGCTTGCCTAATGACTTGATTACCTAAACAAATTGAGCCTAACCTTTTATTGCAATAATCAATGATCTAGGATTCGGGACCTGTTTTGCCTGGCAGGTCACCTCTTTCTGCTACTGAAGACTTAAACTTTAAACTTTCTCAAAACAACAACAACTGGTTCTAAATATAAAGTTTACACTCAGATTACTGGACTACTACTACTATTACTATTGTTAACACTGTTACTAAATGCTAATAAATTTCAAAGCATGCTGTATGTGCTCAGTTGATTGTATGTCTACATTTCCGTTGCGTGCTAATTGAGAACACCTTTTGAGAATCACACTTTTTTACCTTCCTTTTCCTTCTTTTTTCTGGAGGCATCTGGAGCCTGGAATCCCGACAAACAATCAACCATCAGCAACAATGCTTTTTCAAACCACCACCTAAAGCAATTTTAACACTGATAATTTCATACTGTAGGAAAACGGCACTTTTTGACAACTATGGGGTCAAATTGGCAAATATTCACTTTTTACCTTTATTGTTCTTCCAAGTAACCTCTGATAACCTGGGGATTTGTTTAAAACCTGGAGGTCTGCCTGATGCATATTTGGTATGGTATGGTGCAGTGCTTCCCAACCACTGTGCCACAGCACGTAGCTGTGATGTGAGAAAAGATCAGGTGTGCCGTGGAAGATTATCTGGTTCCACCTGATTAGTACTCTCAGCAATCGGCGTGAGTTACGGGCAGAACAATGACATCCTCTTCCACTAGAGGGCAGTACAACTACCTGCTCTAATTAAATGGGTTGCTAACTGCCAGTAAAACAGAAGAAGACGAAGAAGAAATGACGTAATAGTCATGCTGTGAGACGACGCAGCAATAAACAATAGCAATAAATAAATATTTGAAAAGAAAAAGTAGTCAATCTGAACTGGTCCTGGACAAAATCCTGACCTAGATGAGGCCCTAGCATGAGTAGTGGTCAGACGAAAGCAAAAAGGGTGCACTGGGGACAAACTGAACCAATTCTGCTACACCTGGTGGAAGAGGAAAAGTTATCAAAATGCTTTTGTGACATTTTTGTTTGGTGGTGGGCCGTGTGATTTTTCTAATGAAACACTAATGAAGAACCTGCCCTTGGTCTCCACTGCATAGACATTACCAACACAAATAGCAGGGCCTACTCTGGGGATAACATTAGGGGACTTCATTTGATATCCAGTTACCGGTACATAAAGTTGATGCTCAGATTACACTGTTGTTGTTATTCTATAAGCTTTAAGGCCTAGATAATGAAAGCTACAAGTTGCATAAAATAGATGGTTAAATGTTCCAATAGAATAATATACAAAAGATTTAAAAATACAAATAAAAATAGAAATATTATACAGGTTAAGGATTAATATGATATAATATTACTGTCTCATAGGAAATGCACATTAATATATAACAAAGCCTCTTTTTAAGCCAAGGTAAATGTCATGGGGTGCCTAGGTTAATGAGTCATTTTACTGTCAAAGCTTTTCCCACAGTACAGACACATGTTTTTATAATTTCATGTGTTTTCACACATCACAGCTGTGACACCCTCACTCTGTCTCAGGTGCTATATCGCAGTGGTGCAACAACACATCTAATTCATGCTGAGAAAAACAAAGCCATTGCAAACAGCATAATAGCATTTGCTTAAACATGCCAAGGGAACAATCGCTGGCACTTTCCACATGGGACATCATCACTAAATGCTAACCGCAAAGTCATAGCGGACTTTGTTATGATCATTTATTACACACTGTGAGGATTATCCTAGTGTGGGGAACAGACATAATATTAAGAATATTAAGAATGATGTCAGAGTGACTGGAGAGGAGGAAGGAGGAGACTTGGAGTGAGTGGGACCAGGGGAGCACTGTGACTTTGATGAGCATCTCTTGCTCTGCTTTCTCAACAGGCTCTGAGAAATCAGGATGGCAGCTCAGCGTCACTGAATCCACCACGCAATCCTTCTGGCAGTTTTTGTCCTAGTTGGGCTTCAGTGTGGTGCCAGGTCTGCCGATAGCACCTGCGAGATAGAGTACCCTGTTTTTTTCTAGCCCTTTGATTAAAGTTCTGGATTAGTGACTCTCCTGTTTGTGACTTGATGGGAGCAGAAAAAAGCAGAGGCTGTGGAAATAGACAACTGAGCTTTCAAGTAGTTTGACATGGAAGCCCCTGACATATCAGCAGCAGCAGGCACTGAGCAGACCTACTCTCTGTTATTTGTAAGGTCCTGAGACCAAGAAACAACACAGATAATGTGGTCAGGGCAGAGATTCAGAGCATCAAAGATCCCTCTATTCAAGTTTCTTTAAGTTGAGTTTGCACCAGATACTATTATAGAATAGTAGAGAGAAGTACGGTGGCTCTGAGAGGCCAAACAAACTGCAACTTAAGAAAACACCAGCAATAAGAAAAACGCTGCAAAAGCACACAAAACACAACAGAAACAGGAAAGACGACAACGGAAATAGGAAAAAACAGATTTCCAAAAGCACAAGGGAAGTGTTTCTGGGGAGACAATAACCCGACGGACCACTTGCAGGAACCCAAAACATGGTAGGCTTGTTTTCATGATTCATATAATACTGGTGACGGATTTTTAGGCTAATAGTTAGACTAACACACTTACCTCTCATCTTTTCTTTCCTCACAAAACTGATAGATCCTCCACTTCTTTTAAGCGTATCCCAGAGCAATTCTTAGCATATTTTGGTTCCTGCAACTGGTCCGGCGGGTTATTGTCTCCCCAGAAACACTTCCCTTGTGCTTTTGGAAATCTGTTTTTTCCTATTTCCGTTGTCGTTTTTTCCTATTTCCGTTGTGTTTTGTGTGCTTTTTTCTTATTGGTGGTGTTTTCTTAAGTTGCTGTCTGTTTGGCCTCTCAGGGCCACCGTAGAGAAGACTCAAAAGTTGGGAGAAAGACTAAAGACTGCTTTCTAAATATGCATATGCTTCAGTGTAACTAATATTCAAATGCTATGCCCCCCTGCAGAAAGACAATGCATATTATGACAGTCTCACCTGCACTTCCTCTCCATCATCACTGCAGACTTGGTCCAAATGGTAAATGGCCTGCATTTGTATAGCGCTTTTCTAGTCCATAGGACCCCAAAGCGCTTTACACTACATTCAGTCATCCACCCATTCACACACACATTCACACACTGGCGATAGCAAGCTACATTGTAGCCACAGCTGCCCTGGGGCGCACTGACAGAGGCGAGGCTGCCGGACACAGGCGCCACCGGGCCCTCTGACCACCACCAGTAGGCAAACACGGGGTTAGTATCTTGCCCAAGGATATTTGGCATGCATCCAGGATGCAGCCTGGGATCGAACCACCGACCTTCTGATTAGTGGCTGACCTGCTCCAAAGGCTGGCACAGCGGTAATTTAAACTTTTGAAAGAACCTCAAAGCAAATTTAAATTCAAACTGTATGAGCATAAACTAATATATCATTCAAAAGCAACTATTGAGGCAAACAGCTATAAACTTGTAATTTCGCTTAGACAGAAACAGTCGTGACTTTCATGTCATGCTTTGATTTACAGATTATTAAAACTGAGACAAAATCAGGCTACAGTAGTTTGAATATTTCAAAAGATTGGAACAGAAAATCATGTGTGCCGCCTGGCTCAAATTTGTAAAAATCCATATTAAAATGGCTGAATTCAATTCCACTGAGCAAACTCAGATTCTGGAGAAGCCCTTTGATCACACCAAAAAACAGAAGAAATTGAGTAAACGTTTAACAAAGGATGCTGGCAAGGCAACCAGCGCAGACAGAAAGGCAAAAAACTGAAGAAAATCAAAAAATAGGTCACAGGCAAATATCTTACACAAGGAATCACAGGTGAGTCAAAAAACAGCTCGAGTACAAAGCTTGCAAAGGTAATTTGGCAGCTGAGTCATTGTTTGTGATTGGCAGAAAAACAGGAATTACTAAACAACAGGAAATGACTCAGCTGGAGTTTAGTAAAAAATATGAATTTAACTGTGCAGAAATCACACGCACTACAACTTTTCCAAATTGCTTATTTGGCTGAAGCTTTTAAATCAGTGACCTTTCATGTTTCTCATACTTGAATTCTGTGGCAGCCATTCTTTCCTTAACTACTCGTTGAGCAGCTTCCTGTGGATCGCAGGCTAAAATCAGGCCTCTCGCTTCACAGGTTGTCAGTAAGTGAAAAAGGAGCTCCGGCATGAAGGCATGGGGGTGGAGAAGTGGTGACACGCAAATGAGTCATGAGGTGGAATAACCTACATGCCGTATAGCCTGCCGGTGTATGCGTCCGCATGTTGTCATGGTCTGCTGTACAAATGCGTGAGCGACAGAAAGAATTTGTAGGGAAATCCTCAGTCTCCCATCAATGCTTTGTCAAAGACTCACTATTGGCCTCGGAGCTGCAGAGCGACTGAAAAATAGGACACTGCCATAAGTGACAAAATTGAAAATAAACCAATAAAATATACACTAAATGAAGGATATAGATAAGTAGCGAGCCTGCCAGACAGAATGATAAATGAACCTATCATGGCCAAGAAAAGAAAAAACAAGAAATGTGACAACTGAGGTCAAGGAATGGTGAGTTTAGAGCTGCGGTACACTTTCTGCCTTCAACAGCACCCGATGGAAAAGCAAAAAGGAAAGTAGAAGGATGGAAGACGCTTGAGGGAAGGATAGGTAGAGGGCACGGACAGATGCACTGACATTTTCAACCCATTACCATGGTCCACAGAGTGTGTGCTTGCTTTGCCCACAGACACTGCTGCTTCTGGCTGGCATGTGCATTGGTGTGGAATATAGACTAGTTGTAAATGGCCAGATATTTACAGAGTTACTTGAGGTAACAAGACCCAGAAAAAGTTTCAAAGAAACAGAAGAATTCCCTGAAGTTACTTTTGGTTCCCACAAATGGCACCATTTCATAGACGATGCAGTTCATGCTTCATTACATTAAAAACAGGTTGATGTACATGTATAGAGAGTACTGTGCACAGGTCTTGAGCCACCCCTCGTGTCTTTATGTTTTGCGCCAAGGAGCCAGAGTTTCAGACTTTGCAGTAAATAAATGCACAATAAAGAACTATCAGTAATGGATGGGCCTCCCCAGAGCCTGGACCGCAACTTTACTGAAGCAGAGTGGGATCGTCATGACAGAGAACAGAACAAAAGGCAGCCAACATCCAAAGAGGAGCTTCAATTTTATTTATATAGTGTCAAATCACAGCTTTCACCTTGAGGCTCTTTATATTGTAAAGCAGAAGAAGGCTTGCCTTGGACAGTTCAGGATGTGTTGAAGAATAAAGATGGTCACACCAAATCTTGACTTTCAGGCTAGTTAGAAATGTACAAGCTCTGGTTACCTTGTATACTGTATTTCCGTGTACGTTTGCACATGTTTCAATACATCAATAGACACTTTGCAAGCTAGATATAAAGAAATAGCAGCTCAAAACTTTTACACAGGACTGCACATATCCAAAAAAGGCTTTTGGGATAGAAGATTATTTCTCAAACTGTGCGGCAGGGCCCACTGGTGGGGTGAGGAACCACTTCAGTGAATGCAACCAGAGGAAAAAATATCAAGTGAAACTAGCTGAACTTAAACACATAAATCTGTTGTCTTTGTATTAGTGTAGGGTCTTTAACTTACAATATAAAACTCTTTGAGGCAACTTTTGTGATTTGGCACTACGTAAATAAAACTGAATTGAATTGATTTGGATTGAATTACTGGTGATATCAGGCTGATGTTTGTTCAATTCACTTTGGATACTTATTATTTTTATTGTTTTATTGAATGATGAAAAAAAATGTAGGATGCAGGGCATAACGTTTTTCCCAGATTCACCGGGACACAGTAAATATCACACTTCTGGTGTAGAAATCTTCTTGCAGTAAGTTCTAACCTCTTAAATATGCCAGAAAGTACAAATCACGTAAACACAATTTACTTATTCTTTCGTCTGGGGATTCCTATTTCAAATCCCAGAACTAGCAGAAGATGCATACAGAATTGTAATGAATAAATAACCTTTTACTCTCTTTCAAGAACAGACCCAGATCTACTGGTGAGTTGGCAGACTGAACTGCTAACACTCTCGCCCTTTGTGATTTGTCAGTTTCTGTCTCTGGAAGAAAGCCTACATATCTACGCATGACAATGACAGGTTTGCTTTGTGTTTTAACAGCTTTAACATGCGACTGGCATATGAAGGGTGCACTCCTCTGTAGCGAGCTGAGAAATAATTCTTTTTAATACTGACTGACTGACTCACTGGTTGAGATAAGGAGAAGCTGAGTTTTAGGAGGAAATACAAGCACAGTCTTTTTTTTTTTTATCACACTCTTCAATGCCATGCCTCCTCTCATTTTTCTAACCCCTGCTGTATGCATACTGCATATTTGATAACCTAGTGTGTGTTTGATTCCATGTGCTGAGCCTTCCAGTCAGGCAGTGAATGTACTGTGTGAAATAAAAAGGTTTCTGTATTGGGCCATTGATTTTGTGTCTCCCTTGAAGGTTTCTGTGTATGTTTTCAGTTTTTCTCAGTGAGGAAATACACACAAAATATTAGTTTTCCTCGGTGACATGCAGATGTCTTCTGTGTTCTTTTATTTCTAAAAGCAGAAGTCAACATGCTGGCATTTTTATATGGATTTATGCACAACTGCATTGTATGAGTGAGCAGGCAGAATAACTGAATCAAAACTTGGGGAAAAAACAGACTACACATATTGCCAGGATTATATTTCACTGAGGATACCCGAGACACCAGAGGGACATATCATTTATTATCATACACTCCAGTCTTCTCTGAGGAAACATACAAATTAGGTACTTTGTGATGTAATGGCTAAACAAACTGTTGAGAAAAAAAATCAATACTCAAATGGAAAGTAGCAGCACAGTGGCCTGGTGGCCACCACTGTTACCTCACAGCAAGAAGGTTTTAGTTTGAATCAAATCCAAAGAGATGCGCTTAGCGGGGTTAGGTTAATTGATTATTCTAAATTACTCGTGAGTGTGAGTGCGACTGGTTGTCTGTATCTCTGTGTTACCCCTGCGATAGACTGGCGACCTGTCCAGGGTGTACCCTGCCCCTTGCCCTATGATAAGGATAAGAGGATGGATACTCAAATATTAATTAATACTAATTTACCATCAAGATACTAATTTGCAACAGTATCAATAAAAACAATACTATCTTGGCCTCCTGTAGCTGACGCACAACTTCACACAGCACCACTGGACCGAGACAGTCCGGCGCACAGCTCCAACCTCACTAACAGCTAAAGCAGTTAACATTCATAACACTGAACAGCACTTTAGGTATTTTTAGAGGTCATTAAAGCTCCAATTTCAAAATAATTTCATTATTAATAGAATAGGATAGAATAGAATTCAACTTTATTGTTATTGCACATGTCACAGGTACAAGGCAACGAAAACAGTTATCATGAATGTTAAACTGGCCAGTTAACATATTAACGTTAGCTGTTTAACTTTTAGCAATTACGCGAAATCCATCTGCTGTCATTAACATAGCAGCTAGCGGACTGTAGTTAGAGAAAAGGAGTAAATATGTATAGTGAGCCATGGCAAAGCAGGTTATGGACGTACACAACTGGGTGGGCTGCTGGCTGTGCAGAGCAGCGGGGGAACTGTAGCTAAACAGAGAGTCCAGAGTGCGGAGCGCTAATACGAGCAAAAGAGTGAAATCTGGAGCAGAGCAGTGAATCAGATGGGTTCAGTTGAAATTAACTTTTTCAACAAATGACTTCCTCATCATTACTGTTGCTGGATGGAGTCAGAATATTCTCTGCGGTATCAAATATGGTATTGATTATCAAGTATTTTCCTGGGTATCTGTATTGTGACAACCCTACTAGGGTGTTTGCATAGAACTACACCAAAGGAAATTCAAGGAATTTGGATTTTGTAACTGCAACTGGAATGACTGTAAAAATATTATGTTAATCAATCAATGTGCTAATAAATTTATGTTACGTTTATTATGGGGAAAATTGCAGTTGCAATCTTTCAGCACAGAATTCAGTAACCAAACTAGTATACATGCAAGTGAACTTTCCTGTATGATTCATCCATCCATCTATCTTCTTAAACACTTCAGGGTAGTGGGAGTCTGGAACTTTTCCCAGGAGATATTAGGTGAAAGTACCTGAACAGGAGGAGGAAAACCACACAGCCACAGAGAAAGGCCATAACTGACCAGGGAGGTTGAGCCCAAATACTCTTCCTGCACCTAATGTAAATGCAGTAATTAAGAGTTAAGGACAAAATTATATAACAGTTATAACCAGTGAAAATTTCTGGATTTAAAAGGCAAGAACACAGTCTAAAGACATAATTCAACTATTAATTTATCATTGTTTTCTTTTGGAACGGGTTAGTAGATGAAGGAGCTTGAGTGATAGTGAGATAAAAAGCAGGCACGTTTACAAAGGGCTGGGAAGCGTAGGGTCATGCCTGGGCTTGAGAAGAATATTCTCAAGGTCACTGTCTTTATAGATATCAAAAATATTCATAGTATTTGCTCTGTACGTGTTTTGATAACTCAAGGATCTAATAATGAAAATGGTCTTTTAGTAGAAATTGAAGGAACACATTCTAAAACTGCACATGTGAGGTCCAAATAGCTAGATGGATATGGTGCAAGTTTTCCCTTTGGTTTAGTCTGTTCATATAACAAAGCTAGCTCTGGCAAAACACACTTGCCTGAGGGCATGAGGTGGGGTATACCATGGTCCAGTTGCTGGCCCATCAGAGGGCTTTTGATAGCTAGATCTAGAAAAAAGTATTTCATCAACAAAAGTAGCTCAAATGCTGAATTACTGATAGAGTGGACACACTTTTAATGGTCCCTTTGTACTTGCTCAGAGTGTAAAATGTCTTCAAAAGAGGATCAACCAGCATAACAGTACAGTCAGTGCTACTTTTGCATTTTTACCTCTAAACACAGCGAAGTCTTGTCTGATATGGGGATGGCAATAGATGGTATCAAGAGGAAGCTAATGAAAATCTAGGAGGGAGTGAGTTCATTGCAGTCATTCATTGGTGACATGTTCAGTATTACAGTGGAAAATGATGGACAATTACAGTGTGCATCCTGTTGCTGTGTAGTGCAAATTTGAAAAAATGGTGGAGAAGCTGAGAGACAGGGACAAGGGCTCAGATGAAGCCAGTGTGAGGACAGGGAAACATTTTGGTTTGATGAGAGCGAATGCTTTATTAATTTAGGTGCACAGCATTGCTGACCGAGCTGCACTGACAGCTGTACATACTGCAAATGGTAAAACGGTAAATGGCTTGTATTTGTGTAGCGCTTTACTAGTCCCTAAGGACCCCAAAGCACTTCACACAACCCGTCATCCACCCATTCACACACTGGTGATGGCAAACTACATTGTGACCACAGTATGCCCTGGGGCGCACTGACAGAGGCGAGGCTGCCGGACACTGGCGCCACCGGGCCCTCTGACCACCACCACCAGCAGGCAACGGGTGAAGTGTCTTACCCAAGGACACAATAACCGAGGCTGTCCAAGCCGGGGCTCGAACCGGCAACCTTCCAATAACAAGGTGAACTCCCAACTCTTGAGCCACGACCGCCCACAAATGCAATTCACACAAATGCATAAAAACGCAATGTGAACACTGACTATTCATTTTAGAAGCATTCTTTGATAAAGATAAATCACCTCTGTGAGCTAACACCAACCCTAACCGATAAAGACAAGCCCAATCCACTGGCTGTCCCTGCACAGCGCAAAGCATAAAAAGCACTTCATTACTAGACCCAATGTTATATCATCAACACAAACTCATATAAAATTATATTATTAACCAAAAATAATATTGTGTTACAAGGGCAGTTTTTCCATTTGATTGTGGCTGACTTGAAAGCAAATATAAATAATTACAAGTTCCAAATGTTTCATGAAAGGCTATATTAGTGCCTAATGTAGTGGTTTTGCTACTGCTCAGTTTTCTCAATCATTAGCAATGATTCAGTAGTCAAACTGATATGGCTTTTTGGGATCCTGTTTATGGTTGGAACGTGCTGCAAAATGAAAAGTGGAAATACCTGCCCAGGTGTAAATGTTGTTCTTAATAACAGATAGCCAAGAAGACAAAATCCTAGGAGAACCCTATTCTCTGTATTCATTATTGTATATCGTAACCATTCCTCATCATTTATATTAACAGTTATTTATTTTACATTATCAGTAAAATAAAAAAGTAAGAAAAAGCATCAAACAGAAGCAGGCCTACATTCACACTGGAATGCTCAGGTTAAAGGACTGCTGTGCACTCGGAAGTGTTTTGACAGCATTCACAAACTGACGTACACGCTGTCAAATTCAGATAAGAGATTTGAAAAGCTGGCTTTGGCAGTATAAACAGCTGCACTGATCAAATAATAACAATCAAACAAAAGCACCAAGACAGACGATAAATTTGGAGAGGCTGCGTGGCATTCAAATGTGTGGCAGTGCTCTATGTCTGCTCTGGTTTTATTAGGCACTAGAAGCATTTTGCATGTAGAGCCTGTGGCTGCAGCCACATTTTTGTATGGGCTTCAGTTTGTCATGTCTTTTACTGCAGCATCTCTCTCCAGCTTTCATATAGATAATCCTTTGAAAACAGCTTATCAGTGTTTGCAGAGAAAAAAAATATTTTTCTTTTATTCCCTTTACATCAAAAGATGACCAGGAATAGCTTTAAAAAAAACCCAAAAAAAAACTTCTGAATTGTGCTGGCACATAGAGCCACACACATCTAGTCCAGCTGGTAGTGTCTCTAAAGCAAGAACAGTACTTAAAATTGCATGAATACTGTGGCGCTGATGCATCATCGGTGAATGCTGGTGGTCTTTTAGCTTGTGTCTGACAGCTAGGTTTCAGGGGCAGTTGTTAACCGAATGTATTGACAAATCACTTTTTCAGTGCTCTGACTCCCACGAGCCCAGTGTTTGTCTGTTTTTCTGTGTTCCTCCACTTCTTCTTAATCTCCTCTCCCACTCGTGTTTCACTCCTTAGCCCACTCTCTCAGTGGGGAGGAGGGACAGATGCTACTTTGCAAATGCTCCTGCTGGCGTGGTGTTAGTTTTAGTGTCAATTTTCACTTGTAACTGCAAGTTGACTATCAAATGGCCATTATTCAAGATGTAGCTAAAACTCAGCACACCTCTGATTTACAGTGGGACGTCTGGAGAACTTGACAGGTTGCAACTAAACAGTCGGTCTGGAGAGAAGGCTGATGCGCCAGGATTTTTCAGATATTTTCTCTTGAAAGGAGACTTGCCCTTTTTTCCTTTTATGCAAAAAATTCTGATTTTAATAAGTGTAACCCAATATGGTTCAATCAGAGACTGAAACTTTTTCCAGGGACAGAAATTTACCAAGTGCCAGGGGAACGATAAAAAAGAGAAGTTCTTGAAAACAGGAAGCCAATTAACTCTCACCCCAACTTCTCCAACATGACATGAGCCAGATGTATCTCAGGCATGCTTGTGAGAGACAGACGTCACGGATATGGTAGAAAGAGTCTCACTGTTGCAGCACTACTTCTGATGGTACACTATGGGTAAAAAGTGTGATATGGATGACTGCGTTCTGAAGCAAGCACATGCATATACTCATGTTCTTATGATGCATGTGTCCTTGTGCACATTTTTGAGAAGAGCCGGCAAGGTAAAGGTAATTTAAATTCAATAGTACATATATATATGACTTATATAGGTCTTGGACATACTAATGACTGCACTGAAATGCAGTGTATCATGTAATGTACTTTTCTACAGTCATCGGGACATACTCACGAGTAAATCATAGAAAGAGGTCTGTATTGCATATATAAAAATAATAACAAAAAATGCTGTCAGTTTTGTCTATTTCATTTTCATAATGCAGACATGTATGCATGCATTCAACAAAAAAACTATACGGTTGTTTGCAAAGGTATGGTCTGCTGTGTGAGCTTGGGGATAGACGGGTGTGTGAGTGTCTCTTTGTCTGATGTGGTCTGTCAGATGCGACCATGCAGTGCCTAGTGGGAGAGGACTGAGGTGACTCAGACAGACACAGTTGTCTTGTTTCTACCGCAGGAAGTGGCGGGGTGTGGACAAAAGAGAACGGTAGAGACAGATGATCAAAATGTCGTGTGTGTGTTCATGTGCACAGTTTTGTGTGAGGACAACTGAAGGGCCTCTATCATGACATGCACTTAAAGAACTCCTCTGGTCACCGAGTGGCCGCACTAATACAATGTACTTGACACTTGGCTGGGTCGTATACTGTCAGGGGAAAAAGGAAAAAGTAGCTCTACATTTTGCTTTTCAGCTCCCTGAAGGTGGGACTGTAATTAGGTGTTTCCTTCCAGCTTCTAAAGCTCTACATTTGTGTGCATACAGTGTGCTTGCAGTTTCTAGTTTGTGGGTGTGCAGGAAACTGTTGTGTGTGAGCATGCACAGTTTTGTGTTTTTTGTAAGTGTGAGGCAAAACAGCAGCGGGCCTATTTTTAGCGAAACATGGTGATGTATTTATCTGCCGGTTGTGGTCATGGGGCTCAGGCATCACAGTTGAACAAATAAATAAACCCTCAGCACAATCATCCAATAAGGGGAGAAACTGGAATCAATAAAAATGGAGGAATATTTCTCTACCTGTCAATTTAACCTCCAGTTATGCAGGTTGTGCTTCTGTTCACATCCATTTGACACTACAGATATGATTTTATTTTAACAAATATAAGTGTCTGCACTGAGTTTAAAATAGCAGGTACTCCAAGTGCAACCATGACCCAAAGGATATATGTGGACTGAAGGCAAATTTCTTCAGACTGTGCTGCTAAATGCTTCTGATAGTGTTGTAGATCAAAGAAAGGACATTCTGATGTAAACACAAAGCAAAGTGACCTTCAACTCCAGAATAATCTGTTCAGCTAGTGAAGTCCAGTTTAGATTAGTTATGTCTCTTTCTTGCCAACAAATATATAACTCGAACATGATCAAATCTCAGAGGTATAACAGTGGAGAACAACTGCTGGCAGTGAGGGCTTCACATTGGCTGCTAGAAACTTGTGTGCTTAACAGATACTAACAATACCAAAATTTTACCCATTTTATATAAGAGACAAATAAGTAAAATCACTAATAAAGACTTACTTTAAAGTCTGGAACTGAATATTTTCCATCTGGATGTTTTTAAATCATCAGATTAAGAAACCAAAATCATTTAGCCTGGAAAGCCAGTTTGCTGCTTTATGACAAAGCTGGCAGTAGTCAAACCTTTACTTAAAAAGCCATCTCTAGACCCTGCGGTCTTAGCTAATTATAGGCCAATCTCCAACCTTCCTTTCATATCAAAAATTCTTGAAAGAGTAGTTGTCAAACAGCTAATCAGCCCATCACAGCACAGAAACAGCTTTGGTGAAGGTTACAAATGATCTTCTTATGGCCTCTGACAGTGGACTCATCTCTGTGCTTGTCCTGTTAGACATCAGTGCAGCGTTCGATACTGTTGACCATAATACTCTATTAGAACGATTAGAGCATGCTGTAGGTATTACTGGTACTGTGGTAAAGTATTTTAACTTAGACTCCAATTTGTTTATGTAAATGGAGATTCCTCTTCACACCCCAAGGTTAATTATGGACTTCCACAGGGTTCAGGCCAATTCTGTTTACATTATACATGCTGTCCTTAAACAGAATCATTAGAAGACATAGCATACATTTTCACTGCTATGCTGATGACACCCAACTTTATCTATACATGAAGCCAGATAACACACACCAATTAATTAAACTGCAGGAATGTCTTAAAGACACAAAGACCTACTTCTAAATTCAGATAAAACTGAGGTCATTATTGTACTCAGCCTTAAAAATCATAAAAATGCAGTTTCTAACCAGATACTCAGTCTCTAGTAACACTGTGAGAAACCTTGAAGTCAGTTTTAATAAGGATATGTCCATTAATGTGTATATTAAACAAATATGTAGGACTGTTTTCTTCCATTTGTGCAATATCTTCAAAATGAGAAACTGCTGAAAAACTTGCTCATGCATTTATAACTTCCAGGCTGGACTTCTGTAATTCGTTATTATCAGGATGTCCTAAAAAGCCTTCAGTTGACATAAAATGCTGCAGCAAGAGTACTGAGATCAGACTAGAAAGAGAGAGCATATTTCTTTTATATTGGCTTCCCTTCATTGGCTCCCTGTTAAATCCAGAATAGAATTTAAAATCCTGCTCCTCACATACAAGGTCTTGAATAATCAGGCCCCATCTTATCTTAACGACTTATAGTATTGTATCACCCCATTACAGCACTTCACTCTCAGACAGTGGGCTTAATTGTGGTTCCCAGAGAATTTAAAAGTAAAATGGGAGGCAGAGCCTTCAGATTTCAGTCCCCACTTCTATGAAACCAGCTTCCTGTTTGGATTCAGGAGAGAGACACCCTCTTCACTATTAAGAATTAGGTTTAGGGTGCTTGGGTGATTCCCACAATGCACTGACTGTTTCTTCTTTAGTCACCTTTTTCCACTAACCATGTGTTTGTATGACTTTCTGCATTTAATTATTTGTTATTATTACTCTCTAGCTCTCTTCAATAGCATGTCTTTTTCCTGTCCTTATCCACTCACCCCCAACCAGTCACGGCAGATGGCCGTCCCTCCCTGAGCCTGGTTCTGCTAGTTTCTTCCTGTTGAAAGTGAGTTTTTCCTTCCCACTGTTGCCAAAGCACTTACTTATAGGGGGTCATGGGATTGTTGGGGTATTTGTTAACACCATGACCACACTATCCACATACTTACATTGAATGCATGTAGAATCACAGCTACTTGTTTGAACAACTAAGTATGTAATTTAAGTTAAAAAAAAAAAACGAGTCTACTACATGCATTATAAGTCGCAGTCTGTATTACTAGGCTAGCGAGTGTTCACAGTAAAACTTTTAGAGTTAAAGCCATTAACTTACAGACTGACATGAAATTATGAATTTTTCATATGTGAACTTGTTGTGTAACCTCGTCGCGGAGCCTCGTCTGATTGGGCATAATGCTGAGACAAACAAACTACTCCCACTAACAGATCCTCTAACTTTCATCCATTCTTCCTCTCTGCTTTCGTCCCTCCATGTGTTTGTTTTTGCCTTCTTTAATGGCCCCTCTGCATTATTTACATCAGAGGTCTATTTTCAGACACCGTGAATTATGTACATACAGTGTTTAAATGAAGCCTGTGAGCAGCCAGGAAGTGTTTGATAGCATTACTGATTTCTTTGCATGTCTGTTCAATTTCAGAGAGTACGTACTGACAGCACTGAGCGTTTTCCTCTGGACAGATGTGTGGGGGTGGTGCATGAGTAAATCGTGTGTTGAGTGAATGAGTGTGTGTGCCTTTTCAGTGTAAATTTCTCTACAGTCTAAATATCTTTACATCTATGAGTAAGGGTGTCTGGCAGCCTCATACCATCCATTCCAGTAATGCTGTAGGGATCAATCCACTCAGTATCCATTAGTGAAACGTTATGACCCTTTGGGATAAGCATTGAACTGAATGCCAGGACTATAAGAGCACAGCATAGAATGGATTCTCATCCATTTAATCCCCGTCTGTCCTGCCTCTCACGCTCTCCTTCCCTTCCAACCTTTCCTTACTCTGCTACATTTTGTATCACAGCACATTTATTCTCACTTGCACTGATGAAATGCCCTCTCCCTGCTGCTGTTCAATTTAGGCTTTGTGGTTACCCATGAATACAACGCAATGCACAGTCAGCCAGCAGAGAAGAATGTGGTCTTGCTCATCACTCCGTAACAGGATGCAGAAAACATGAATCGCATCCCTGGAACATCTGCTCCAGGTTGATAAACTGAAATGAAATGCACTCTGACACAGTGCAGCTCAGGAGGGCTATTTTTAAAAACACGTAGTACACGTGTGATGGATTTTTCTTATACAAATTGTGTTACTAGATACCCCAAAAGCAAACCTCAACAAAAACAAAACATGTTGTAGTCTTGTGTATTTGATTTAGTGGCATGTATCCTACAGAAAAAAAGTGATGTGGCCGACTTTAACTTAGAGAAATGTCAGACCATTAAGCAGCTGAAGTTTACAAAAAATTAATTTCCATAAATGTATTAAACAATAGGCAACATGTGTGCGAGTTACAATTAGTTTATTATAATCTACTCAGGCCTAAAATCAAAACTATATAAGCAGTTATGTTAAATTTAAAAAGAAAAAGATGTGCTTCATGCAACACACAGCTCAGAATCAGGACACTTTAATTTTTATTAATTTATAGAACAGGATTGTAGGATTGTATATACTGCAGAGCTGGTTAGCAGTGTATTAACTTGTATGCAGTTGAATGTACTCAAAGGTCACTTCATTAGGTACACCAGTTTAACTGCTCATTAACTTCAGTTTTATTTATACAGTCGCCTCAAGGCACGTTATAGTGTAAGGTAGACCCTACAGTAATACATACAGAGAAAAATTCAACAATCATATGACCCCCTATGAGCAAGCACCTTGGCGACAGTGGGAAGGTTAAATCCCTTTTAACAGGAAAAACCTCTGGCAGAACCAGGCTCAGGGAGGGCGGCAGATGAAAGAAGGAAACTTAAAGGAGCTAATCACATGGCAGCAACTCAACTCAACTTGGGCATGTAGACGCGGTCAAGGTTACCTGCTGAAGGTCAAATAAATGGTAAATGGACTGTTTCTTATATAGCGCTTTTCTACTCTGTCTGAGCACTCAAAGCGCTTTATACAACTAATTCATTCACTCAATCACTTCTTCTAAGCTCTTAAGTGCTCTATCTAACATTCATACACATTCACAGTCCAATGGATGCATCGGAGAGCAACATGGGGTTAGTATCTTGCCCAAGGATATTTAGCATGCAGACTGGGATCGAACCACCGACCCTCTGGTTAGTGGATGACCTGCTCTGCCACCTGAGCTACAGCCAAATAAACCATCAGAATTTGGCAAGATTGTTTGTACCAGACTGGCTGTTCTGAGTATTTCAGAAACTACTAATCTACTGGAATTTTCCCACAAAACCATGTTTAGAGTCTGAAATAAAGAAAATATCCAACGAGCAGTGGCTCTCTGAATGAAAATCCCTTGTTGGTGAGAGGTCAAATGACCAGATTCCTATAAGCTGACAGAAAGGCAACAGCAACTCAAGTAACCACTTGTAGCAACCAAGGTATGCAGAAGAGCATCTCTGAACACGCAACATATCAAACCTTAAAGCAGATGGGCTACAGCAGCAGAAGACCACACCAGGTACCTCTCCTGTCAACTAGAACAAGAACAGTTTATAAAGGAAAGCATTGTGCCTTGTATCAAAGCTTCTTGGCACATTTGGGAACTCTTGATACCAACTGAGCATTATTTACATGCCACAGCCCACCTGAATATTATTTCTTACCATGTCCATCTATTAACTATCACACTGTACCCATCTTCTGATGGCTGCTTCCAGCAGGAAAACACAAAACTCAGATAATCTCACACTAGTTTCATAAGCATGGCAGTGAGTTCACTGTACTCAAATGACTTCGAAAGTCACCAGATCTCAACAGAGCACCTTTGGGATGCGGTGAAATGGGAGATTCTTCATGAGCGTGCAGCTGACAAATCTGCAGCAACTGTGCTACAACGCCATCATGTGAAATGGGCCGAAATCTCTATTAACTATTAAAGCAACTCTGAAAGAACAAATGGGTACAATTCAGTATTAGCAAGGTGTACCAAATAAACTGTGTGAGTAAGTAACAGATATTATCAAAGTATTATGTTGCACAGTGACCCAAATTCTGTATTATGACATTATTTTGGTTCATTTTTTTCTGTATGAGTTTGTTTATTACTGTATGAGTAAAAAACAGTACCAAGTTAGATTTATTGAAGTGGCTGAAGTAAAATTAGTCTGACCAAAGTAACTGCAAGCTGCACATTCCAAGACTCTCAAGCTTCGATGAGGTGAACACAACACTTCACATAAAATCACAGTGCATTAAATTGACTGAGTAATAAAATTGAGAAGTGTCCTACGGAAATAAGTTTTGATAATGAGTGATAATAGGTGAGACACATAAAACGACAGAGAATGGCAGACAGCATTTAGTACTTGTATGCCAAAATGCCGCTCAGAGCATATTAACAGCTCATGCTGCATAAAAAATTGCTTAAAAATCTGCCGAGGAAAGAGAAATGGAAGAACGAGAGAGTTGTGGAGCAAAAGAGATCATAAAAAAGCCTGGACGGAGACAGTAAAGACCCATAGCTCTTTTTTAACAGATCTCAGTGCAGAGTAATGTAGATTATATACGTCCAGGCTATGCTTCGAACATTTCCATTATAATAAAATCAATGAATTTTAATGAATTATAGGCACATTTTGAAGCAGTGGTTTGTAGCTACGTTGGCAAACCCGATTTGTATTTCACTTTATTTGCTTAACAAATCTAATTCCTGTTGTGAGGAAAGTGAAAAGAGGTCATATATGTAAAACTGAAGTTGATTTGCATCCATTAATTGTGATTTAACATCGCATTAAAGAGATAATGAATGTGTTCCAACAGACACTTTACTAAACATGACGCGCTGTCTTCATTATGTACCGTCACTTAGTGAACAGGAAGCCCAAATGTTTTTTGAGTTCTGCCAGAGGAAAAAAAATGAACATCAACATGAGTCCAAATGAGCATCATATGAAAAACAAAGTCAGTCTGGCCCTCGCTCTCATTTCCAACTCTTTCAAAGCCTTTTCTCCCTTTTCCCATACCCTTGTCAAGGAGATTAATTGATTACAAACTGTAGATTTGGCTCATTAGTGGGCTGCTTGCACAAACATGTGAGGTTTAACAAGCTCTGCAGCAGGGGAGCTCAGCCAAGAGCTTGTTAAGGTTTGTCAAGGCCTGTCTTAATTGCTTCATCATGCTGTTTGTCCGGTGTCTGTCATGACGTGCCGCCTCATTGACTTGAGCAGGTATAACACCGAAGGCTGACTTTATGCTTTTGCTCTTTATCTCCGGTGAAAACCATTAGCCACAATCGCACCAAGTTATAGACTCATATTTCCATATATTAGCCGTGATATACACATGGCTTATGTAAATTACATCGTTATGCAGACATTTACGTGAACATTCTTCACACGACTACAGGCGTGAATGTTAAATACACAGCTAATGGTTAAAATAAAGGTTGGCATGGAAATATTGTGGAATTGTTAGTGTAAAAACACCACCAACAAAAAATGATTAAGAAATGAAAATGAAGTCCAAAGAAGGCCTAAAAATTATTTAATCAGGAAAAGCAAAGGCTCACAGTTTTTAGTGTTTTTTGTGGATAACTTTGCAAAATATACTCGATTAACTTTAGTTGAGCACCAAAGTATCACGTTAACCTCTGATGTACACAGGATATGGTTCTATCAAAAATAGACCAGGCACGTATTTTTAGGTAAGCAAAGATGGGGAAAGCTTCTGAAATAATTTGTGAAATCATGAGCAAGCAACTATCCTCTCTGTTCATCTGCCTTTCTGCCTCTGGAGCGGCCTGATCAGTTTTTTCCAGCCTGGTAGCTTAGTGGCGAGCACTGCTATAACACTCATGGAAAACATTCATCTCGAATTCTGAATTAATTCTTCTTCTGTCGGCTGCTCCCTTTAGGGTTCGCCTCAACCTATTCCTAGCATTCTGCTATATCACACTAACCCTCTGCATTTCTTCCTTCACGCCATCCACAAATCTTCTCTGTGTTCTGCTTCATTTCCTCCTGCCTGGCAGCTCTATAATCAGCATCCCTTGTCCAGTATATATCAACTATCCCCCCAGATAAATCCAAACAATCTCAGCCTTGCCTCTCTAACTTTGATATACTCAGTTGAAGATGCTTGAAGAGCAAGTCCCACAGTCCTGTAGACCAGTCAGCAATCCCATGGTAACCACTGAAAAATATTTCTTCCCCTATTGGTTGGCTAGTGGTTCCTCTAAGTCAACAGTACAGCACTGGAAACCTAGTTATGACTTCTTTGGTTGCTAGCAGATCTGTCTTTTGAAAGGTGTTGTTTGCAGCGGTAAATCACAGCTTGTATTTTGAAGACGGATGTTCCCCATTTCCGTTGCAAGTTTTATTGCAGCTTGGCATGTAGCGGGAAAGTGTTTGCAGGCATGAAGATGTTTTCCATGCAAACTACAGGCAACAATGGCAATCTGCTAGCAACCAAAGCAATCATAATGTTGATGTAGCAACCAATATTGGTAATGTTTTACATATATAAAGGTGGGCATGCTAGCCGATCTATAATAATCACCATAACCCTGGTCACCTTGGCATGTCAGTGAATTTAAAAAAATAAACATGCATGTATGGAGGCCTATCTCCCCCCACCACTCCCCCTGCCAGTGGCAGACGCCCTCAGACATCGGTGCATTGGTGGTTCTTTGTGTCCGGGGATGGGCGTCCAGGTACCCACCGGCCCACTCCTGGTGGGTTTGTCAGGGCCTGGAGCTTGGGGCACACTCGGGTCACTCAGGCACAGCTGGCTGCCGGCGGAGCTCACAGGCACGTCACTGCAAGTCCCCCTGGCTTCTGCTCCGCGGCTGCTGAGCGACCCCTCATCTGGGGCTCTCCTCAGCTCTTTCCGTGATAGTGGCGCAGCTGCCCCTTTGTTGGTCTTGCTTGGTCTCCTTTGCTCTTGGGGCCTCTGGATGTCTGGAGTCTTGATCTCCTCCATACCTGCTTCATGCCCTGGAGGACAGGGCTGTGGCTCCCCACACCCTCAAGCAGATCATTACATGAAGGAACCTTTTAAATACAAGCGCGCTCATGCTCACAGCTGTACACACGGGTGCTCACACACACAAACTACACCCTTTTTGGCTGCTACCTCAAAGCACACTGTGCACTGTCGATCTTACGTACTGCACAATAATGTTTAATATTTAGTATTAACTGTTATATTCCCATAGATCATTGCGATGATGTTGTTTATTATATTGCTCTCTTTTTCTTTGCTTGTTTTCTTTTTTTTTTTCGTTCTCAACAGGTGATCCAGGTGATTGATATATGTATTTTTTGTCTGTTTGTTTTGTTGGTTTTTGTTTTTTGCCCTTTATCACCGGTCCTCTTCCCCGCTCTTTTTCTTTCCCTCTTTCTTTCTCCCTTTTCTTTTCCCCAGTCAAGTCTGTCCCGTGCTCAGCAAATGAAAATAAAATAAACAATAAAAGCAAAGGTGAATCAAATAGACCATTACAGCAAGGCTGGGATGGTCAATTTGGTAAAGTAAATCCGTTGGGCATCTTTCTTCGCCTTTAGACAACAATTCTGATGGCAAAAGAGCCAAACGAGACAGGCAAAAAAAACAACCCAAAAAAACAAAAACATGCATTACTAATTCAACAGGTGAAAAAACAGATTGGTAACCACACTTTAATATGCTAAGCTTTGTTAAGAAGGATACAAAATGAGAGAAACACTACATAATAGCAAGCTTTGGGAGCGTGTGTGTGTCTGATTCAGCAAAAGGCAGCTGAATAAAGTCTTCAGAAACGTGACATCCCTGCATTACTAAGCACTAAGACACAAGAGTGCACATGGTATTAAACTGTCTAAATCCATAAAATTGCAAATTTATGTACCTAAGTAACAAAAACACTGACAAGTAGGCTGTTGGCAAGCCCTGAGGCTTTAGTTAATCCATTAAACAATTTTGTGTTATGTCACATCTGTATCTCCAATAACATCTATGAATCATTCTGGGTACACAAATCGTAAAGACAATGAGCATTTATCGTTTTTGGGAGCTCATTTTATGGGTTGTGATGATACAAGAAAAAAAATATGAAGACATCTCTGAGCTTTATTACTTTACTTTCCCAAAGCAGGATACGGAGATTAGTTGTTGAGGAAAGCCAAAGACATAATTCCATACAGTAAGAATAAATGTACTGATATAAGGAGCTAAAACAAGCTTGCCAGATTGCCTGTGCAGAAGAGGCACATGATCTAACTTTTAGACATCAACCTACAGTAAAAACATTAATCAGTAAACTCCCAGACTCCCAGAAAAAATGTGAGTAATGTCAGGCACACTGTTTTTAAAAAGGAGGAAAATGGGATGAGTGATCATGTGGTGGCCCCTGTAGAATAAACTGTAGAATAAATAAATAAATGTTTTGGTTACCTGCAAGACATCACGCGAGAGAGTTCAAAAACATTAAATTTAGACTGTACCCCTGATAGAAGTAACTTTTAAGTTTAAACTGCAGATGTCTATTATTAAAACCTACCTCCGTTATAAAGCTTTCAAATGTATTAAAATGTTCATATATTTTTGTATCACATGCCATTACATCCTGTCACGTACACACACACACACAGAACACACACACATGCTGATAAGTAAGCTTGAAAAACAGGAAATGCTATGCAACTGTCTCTTGGTATAAATAAACCTGACTGCAATGCCTCGGTTATGAGTATCACCCGATCACTCACCTGTGCACGTAGCTCTATGAAACTCCTTATGACTGTCTTGTATTCCTTCATCGTATTTAAAAATGTCACACACCACTGACAACCCCACAATAGCAATGGCTGCCATGTTTACTACTGTAAAAAAAAAATACATTTTATAATATGCACTCTATTTTAACATATTCAAATAATAATCTATGTGTGTATACATATGTTGTGGTATTCTGTAATGAGTGTATTCAGATAGCAAAAACACTCTGGACACGCTGTGGAGACTTTTGCTGGCTAATCAGGCTGTTAGCTCCCCGTTTACTTCACCTGGTGTCCACGTCTGTTTTGTCTGGAGGAACTTCTGTCTGATAACAACAATAATGGTGTGAGCTGTTGAGAATATCCTGAACCTTTCTGAGAGTAAGTGCTGCTGTTTTTGCTGCCTTTAGCTCCTGCTAGCCTGTATTAGCTGCTATTAGACTGTGTTACCTGCTGTTAGCCCCTGTTAGCCAGTGTTAGTTAAGGAGGCATAATGCTAACTTATAAGTTAAAACCAGCTGTTGTTGTTCAGCTTACTCATTGTCAGTTGTTTGGAGATGCTACGATAACATGTCTAATCTGATTAGAATAAGTGTGCCAATATCGAAAGCCAAGTTTCTAGCCATATACAAAAACATGATTAGGTGAAACAGCGACGTCCACCTTGGCCACTGTCTTAAAGATGGTGGGGTAACGTGTTGGCTACCATAAACTGGCGCTCACTCCTACATACTTGTAATAGTTTATGAAAATACAGCAATTTGTAGAAATTAATCACTATCCATCCATCCATCCATTCGCTTCCGCTTATCCTTTTCAGGGTCGCAGGGGGCGCTGGAGCCTATCCCAGCTGTCATAGGGCGAGAGGCGGGGTACACCCTGGACAGGTCGCCAGTCTGTCGCAGGGCCAACACACAGGGACAGACAACCATTCGTGCTCACATTCACTCACACATTCACACCTAATGGCAATTTGGATTTTCCAATTAACCTATCCCCACAAGCTGCATGTCTTTGGACGGTGGGAGGAAGCCGGAGTACCCGGAGTGAACCCACGCAAACACGGGGAGAACATGCAAACTCCACACAGAAAGACCCCGGCCTGATGTTGGAATTGAACTCAGGACCTTCTATTAAATAACCTAAAAATGACTTACATATAATAAGCTGAAACAGTTTGTTACACCAACATTGAGTTTCATGGCTTAGCTTCTCCACCTAGACGTCAGAGCGTATGGTCACTGCTATGCTATCATTCTCATAAAATCAGTTTTTTCCCTCTTACTGTACAATCCTGCTGGAAAAAATTATATTTCAGACATCACTTATTGGTAATGAGCTTTGGATAGGGAGCACCACACTGTGCCTCAGCCTTGATAAAGCTCTAATTTGACACACTCACCATCACCCCAAATTGTCATTCAACAGCCTTCTAGCAGTGAGCTTTTGATCAGCCACTTGATCAATTTTCTGCCCTGTCAAAACCCATTAGCCAGTCAGTTCCTCTTATATGGGTGCCGGGAACCAGGGAAGGACACTGACAGTATCACTGAACATGGATCATGTGCCAGTGTAAACACATGGGCAAGAGAGGCATGGCGTGACCAGCACATACACACATGTAAAAAATACTTTTTTTACAGTGCTATTTGAGTGCAGGGTACAAACATGTCCTAAATTTAAACTCAAATATGGGATTTTATTGCTTAGGCTGTCTTGACTATGTGACGGAAGTTCACACTTTCAGGTTCAATTCAGTGGTACAAAAAATATTATTAAAATTTAAAGCCCTTTTTATTCACAGTCCCCCATTTTCAGACACTCAAAATTAACTACAAACTTGACTCTTTTTTGCGGCTCATTATTCCATGAAAAATGTAACAGAAAACATCTGATGTTGAGTCACTGTAAGGCCCAAAGAGTTGTCAATGCGAGGCAGTTTGCTCATCAATAATCAGAAAAAAACAAAATAAACCTATCAGAAAAAAGCCATTTCTTTAGATGTAACAATTCAACAATCTGGTTCTTTCTTAAAAAATGAATTCACTTAACAGCTGAGCAACACCAAAAAGGCCTAAAAGACAATAAAAGACAACTGAAGTGGATGATGACAGAATTATTTCCAAAAGTTAAGATAAGCAGCATCTAACATCAAACCAAGTCAAGAATATTTTTGAGGAGGCAGGACTGTCATTGTTAAAGTCTACAATCAGGAGACGCCTTCGTGAATAGAAATGCTGAGTGTTTACAACAAGGTGCAAACCACCGGTTACACTCAAGACCAGGAAGGTGAGATCAGAGTTTTCCAGATATATTTATAAAAGCAAGATTAGCTTCTACTCAAATGATGGGGAAAGAAATGTATGGAGAAGGAGAGAAGAATTATCTGTCAAAGATGGAGGGAGTAATGATATGGTGTGGGCCTGTATAGCTATCAGTGGAACCAGGTCAGTAGTTTATATTGATGATGTGACTGCTGTTAGAAGTAGCTGGATGAACTCTGAAGTGTCTTGGGCTACACCGCTCAGATTCAGCCAAATGCTGAAAAACTGACTGGACAGCACAACGCAGTGTGAGTGAATAATGACCCAAAGCAAACTGCAATCTTTCCCCCCTAAAACTCCTTGAATTAAAGCTGCACTTCAGTCACATATTGATTGTTCAATTTAAAATCTGCTGTGTTGGTATACGGACACTATATCCTAAAAATTCTGTGCACCTGACAAAACTGATGATGCTTGATTTCATTTAGAAACAATCAAACCCCAATGAAGTGGTGAATACTGAAACTGCCTAGGAGTTTCAGTGGCTAAAGGTAAATTTCTGTTATGGTCTGTGGCTCAGTATCCAGGGAGTGTTCGGGTTGCCCTGGTGGCCACGCCCTCAGGTTGGGCCGTCACCATCGCACCTGCATTCCATTCCAGGCAATTATTGGAGGACTACTTCTCCCAGTGCGGACGGCTGCTCCACGCCAGACCGATAGTCACCCCTTAGTGGTCACCGTCCAGCGTTTGAAGCCTGCCACCTGCCTGTTTGTATGCCAGAGAATACCTTCAGTTTCCGTCCCTGCCTCCTTAGATTTTGTCCCACGGACACCCTCCCTTCCAATCCCACTGTCTGACTCTGGTTCTTCCGACGGTCCCAATTACGTTTTCCCAGGGCATTTCTGTTCCTGATTTCCTCGACGTTAAGTTAGATCTTTGTCTCCCCTCGTTGTTCCTGATCTTTTCTGTTAAACCAATAAACCTGTACATAGTTCCAGAAGATTTGTACTGAGTCTGCTTTTGGGTCCCCGCTATGTCCACCTTGGTTCATGACACTTTCAATGAGTTTAATGACCAAATGGGAAACGTGTCACTTTGTAAAGTCAATACCAATTAACGATTCACAATAACGTCCTTGCAGGTTGTGCCTTTGTGTCACATGAACTAAAATCTCTTTCATGCAAAGGATATAATGACAACATAATTAACGAGGTGCCTTTTCAGACTAATGAGAAGAGCTTGCTTAAGCTTTAATCAGATGTTTTAATAGTCCAGTCAAGCTAAAAAGACATATGATGAAGCATCCTAATGACTCTGATGTAGACTTATTGAAGCATTAAGTGCTCAACAAGGTTAGCCAACATAAGTGGGAAGAAGTGACAGTACATTCGTTTTTAAAGTCTAAAGTCTAATTTGGTGTCATCCTTTGCTTCATTACACAAACACTCACTACTTATTGCAGGTTTCCATGCAGTGAATCGAGTTTGATTTTATAGCCTCGCTGCAGGTTTCACCAGAGGTCACAGCAGACGGGAAGCAGACTTTTTCCAGGCAGTTCAAATGTTCAACCACTTCCTCTTCTTTCTTTACGCATACTAAAACCAGAGTAGATGATGAGCCAGCACTAGCTCCTTTGCCCCCTCTTTCCTTCTCATTATGCATTCATCAGATCATTCAGTCTGTCTCAAGGCAGAATGAGTTTTTAATGTGAAAGGCAGGGTCTGACTTCTCATCAAGTACTTATATAATATTATTCATAGTCATATTTGAACTCATTCTTATTGTAACCAGACAGATATGGCTATATGATCACATGATCATCCTGCTGATGACTTAACTCTCAGCCTTATGTAGGTTTATACTGTATATTTTCATGTATGAATACATACTTACAAATTATTAAGCAGCCATTGTAGATAGCAAATGGACTGCCACTTATACAGCACCTTCCTACTCTAACTAAACGTTCAAAGTGCTTTTTAGTACAAGCACCATTCACTTAATCATACACACATTCACACAAGTGCTCCCTCACACTGATGCATTGGGGTAACTGTGGGTTCAGTATCTTGGGCGAGGATACTTCGATGTGCTTTGACAAGCCCACACACGTACATGAAACACACACACACACACACCCAAACCAAATACAACTGTGCTCTGAGGCAACAGTGCTAACCACCTCACCAGCATGTCACCAAAGTTCTCCATTTTAATTTAAATCTGTACTTCAGTACAAGCACTTATGCAGATGTTCAAAGATTCATTATACCTCTGGTCCTATTAATGCCCATCCAATAACATTGTGTGCTGGAAGGTTAACAGTACTCTTTGTCATCATCAACGATACTGATTGTGGCTGCTTTACACAAAATTTGAACTTCACTAGTATCTCTTTGATAGATTTTTATTTAACCACTGCTAACAAAGAAAAATCCCACGATCAATACTAATTAAACTGCAAGTGAGACTGCTAATCTATTGTGGTATCATGCAGATTATCTTCTATCTTGTTTTCTACAAAAGAAACAAGGCACCAATAGCATAGCCCGTTTCTAAAAATGGCTCAGTTGCTCTGTTGTGCATATACATGCCAACATGTGTGGTAAGTCAGAAAGGAGCCTATCAAAGCCATATAATTGCTTCACCCACAAATCAATAGGCTTCTGTCTTCTGTTGCAAGGTGACTGAGGTACTGATGATACCTATGAGTCCATTTGGTGCTCACGAGTAATGCTGTATAGGGAAAAAAACAACTGAACACACACACACACAGAACAAATGTTCGTGTATTCTCCTCACGTGAGTGCATATACTGTATATTCTGCATACTCCCATGTTACAAAGGAGCTTCGCTGTCTTGTTTAAGGCTGATATCTGTACAGATGCTGTTTGTCAACCTGCGTTATGCCTGACTGCAAGTCAGCATGGCAAATAGTAATAACTGTGTTTTCAATGTGGCTGCATTATGCATGGATACACAAGTGCTTGTTCACAGAGCAGCGTTTGATGTTACATTTCCAAGTTTAAATTCAGAAGAAAACAGGAATTTTTGAGGCTGAAGGAGCAGAAAGGCTGCACGGAAAATTGATTTTCTGCTCATGTCTTTTGACACAAATAATGCGAGGTCAGTGCAGATCAAATCAATTTGGTCCCTGGAAATAGTGTATAATTAACTGTTCTAATTAGGAATGGCACAGATGACAGGTTGTAAGATGAAAGAACAGCAATGCTGGTATAAAGAGGGAGACAGACAAAATAGACAGTCAGTGAACTACCATATAGACACTGCAGAAATATCAACAAGAAAAAGGGAAATTGAAATGACCAGTTTAATACAGTAATGTTGGTTATTTACTGTGGTGCATGCTGTCTTCTTTCAAAGACTGAAAGGCAGTTAAACTAAAGCTCTGTTTATGTCGACACATGTTCAAGACGTATTTGTACTATAGTGTTTGGTATGTGTACAGTATATTCAAAATTTAAGAGGCAGTTTAGAGAATAGGCATATCCAGTTATCTCTCTTGGGATAACTGGGAGTCTCTCTCCCTGCAGCTGTTATGTGATGCTAGAGTCTCATCAATAAGGTCATGTTGGAAAGGTGACTTTAATTGAAAATCTAAATGCCGCCACTCTCAGAAAATAGCACATTTGGCCCTTTAATGTTATTAGTTGCATTTTGCCTTTATGATTTATAGCGGATCTAATATGTTTAGATTTTTTCCTTCAATAGTTTTCTTGGAAAAGCTGAAAAAAGAAAAGAAAACAAGTCATTGCAAAAATAGACTTTCTCATTATAGTCTAATTATTATTATGATCACAAAATCTGGCATTACTATTACTTTTCCAATAATGAGCATATTTTTTATGTACTACCATAAAGGTTTCATTACATTTGCAAGGTTACGTAATACAATGCAAACTAAAGTATCCTTTGCCATAATGAGCTCAGTCACCCTGTTTTCTTTAAGAAACATCAATGGAAAGGTATTTTAATATATAATTCCACACTGCTTCAATAATGTTGAGGTATGGGCTCCGGGGAGGCCAATCCATGACTGAAAGTATTCCACTGTCTGTTTTTTTCTATCCATGTAAGCTTTTACTTCACTAGCTGTGTGTTTGGGATCTTTGTCGAGCTGAAAATTAAGCTGTTACCAATCAAATGCTTTCCAGATAATATGGGTCAAACTATAATGGTACCTTTCTGAGTTTATAATTCCATCAATTGTGATAAAATCCAGCCCAAAACCATGACAGAGCCTCCACAATATCTGACAGATGGCTGTGTACACTCACTGATGAGCCTCTCTTCTGAACTCCTCTGTTCTTACTGATGATAATTTGAACCAAAAACTTCACAATAAGGTTTATCGTTCACTGTTGCCCTTCATTTTCAGTCCAGTTCTTGTGTGATTTGGCATAATTTGTAGATGTAATTAGAGAAATGAGAACAAATTATGCGTTTATGGGAACGGCTGCTAGTAACGACATGCCTAAAGTTACATAAAGATACTTTGTTAAGTTGTCTGTTATGTCAGATCAGAGCTAAAGGTCTCGATGAACATAAAATTCAATTAGTCGGTAAATGGTCAGGTACAAGGACTGGACTGAAAAAGAGTGAAAAAAGCAGCCAAAGGAAAACTCTGGCTTTAATTTAAAAAAGTCTGCCTTCTTGGAAACAAAATATAAAGAAATGAAGGGTGAGTCTTTTGCACAGGACTGTATATTGCTCATTCTATTCCACGTCCTCTCAGCTGTCCTGTTCAGAGAAAATCCTGTCTTCAAACCACAGTGATGCACATTACATTTCCTGACTGTTCTTCGCTCCATCCATCTCCATCTTCACTACATAATACTGTAGCATGTTATTCCAGCTAAATTACACTCCATATACTGCAGAGGAAACTGCAGAGTGCTGATTGCTCCTACTGTACAAACAAAGTTAAGAAACAAGGCTGTCAGGCTTAAAAGCATCTCTACAGTGAAATGTGCATTGCAAATAATGAAGCCTCTACATTCCCTATTGTGATGACAGTGACTCAGTTCGCGTCTCCCGTGCAACATGCGGAGCATGTCTCCAAGACGCGTGACACAAAGAGCGAAAAGAAAGATGTGAAACATTCCCTATTTCTGTATCATGGCTGACTCATCAATTGTGTGAGCTTTTAGCTGGGGAGCAAAAACTCTCAGTGAGCTCTCGAGTTGCTGCTCCACAAGGCGGACTGGGTTTTGTTCTATTATTTCTTGAAAAAGTGTGATCACGCTCATTCTCTGATCTGACAAACACTGTGTTTTTGTCTAACTTTAACAGTAACGCACACATACAAACACAAAGGCTGTGACAGTTTTAACAGCTGGAGATGGAAAAGTAAAATATAACTGCATGCAATTTTGCGCCGATAAGAAGAGGAATCAAATCACCAACAGTTAAAAATGACTACGTGCTATATAGGCGAGCCTGTATCATCAAGTACATGCTGCATATTTTTATAGTAATTTCTATGTCAGCATGTACATTTACACGCTCTTTATTTTCTAAATGCATCTTCAATTAAATGCCATTGCTGCCTGCATGAAATCGTGTGGTTGAATGATTTCTAGTCCACATCGTGCAAGGATTTTATCACACTTAAATATCAGAAAAATGAAAGTTTCCAAAGTTAATGATTCGACTGCAAAACTGAATTTACTTTTTACATGGGAGACATTGCATTTGAAACACAGCTGGCAACCATTTCACTCAGCGTGGCAAAAGGACTAGAGAAAGGGTCAGGCAGGTGAAGATCAAGGCCAGGAACCAACAGAGTAAAATTCAATTTTAATGTTGTTGAGGAGGCAAAGGGACATTTCCTAAAGGTGGTTTAGAAAAAAAATCTTTATTCCTGATTTGTTTTTTCCTTTTTTTTAAAAAAAAAAAGTGTTCTACCTTTTGAGTCTAGGCCATATTGTTGTTCTGTTGTTTTTTTAAATTTGCTGTTATTATTTTAAAAAAAATTAAAAATCTGGAAACTGTAAGGAAATAGTTTGAAAATCCAGATGTTCAACACACTAATTTCCTTTAATGAAAAAATAAAGGACTTTGAGATGAATTTAAAAGAGGATGTTTGTGTAACACTTCAAAATGCTGAATTTGGTGTAACAACATATCTTTTAATAGAAAGGCATACTGAATCATACATCTTCACCCACCGGCCACTTTATTCAGTGCACCTTGCAAATATCCAGCTGGATTGAGATCTGTGACTGTGGAGATCATTTGAGTGCAGGGAACTTTTTGTCAGTTTGTGACATGGTGAGTTTTCCTGCTTGAAGCAACCATCAGAAGATCGGTTTGCTACTTTTATAAAGAGACTGACATGGTTAGCAGCAATTCTCAGGTTTCGTTGGTGTCCGTTCTTAAGGGTTGTGTGTGCACCTCCTAGAGTAGATGCGGAGTCCCAGTGACAGTAGTAGTGCAGCACTTTAGACTGACTAAAGTGTAACTGGTACAAGCTGGACCGGGCTAAAACTGGGTTGAATGTGCTTTTAATGTGAAAGGTTAGTGGACTGCACTCAGCTTTCTTTTCAGCTGCAGCTGCATTGTGGTAGTTGGCACTGTTGTCTCAGAAGATGAAGGTCCTGGATTTGAATCTGCTGGACAGCTGGGGCCTTTCTGTGAGCAGTTTGTATGTTGTTTGCCTGTATCTGCCCAAGGCATATTGTTGGGTTTATTGGTGATTATAGTCAAAGGAGCTTGCAAAGAAAAGCGTCTGGACTTCTTTAAGTTGCTTGAAGACTTTTCACCTCTCATCCGAGAAGCTTCTTCAGTTCTAAGGTCAAATGGTGGAGAGTCCCAGATTTAAACCGAGTGGGAGTGTCCCCCCGTTTAAATCTGGGAGTATTCCCCCATTTAAATCTGGGACTCCCCACCATTTGACCTTAGAACTGAAGAAGCTTCTCGGATGAGAGATGAAACGTCTTCAAGCAACTTAAAGAAGTCCAGACGCTTTTCTTTGCAAGCTCCTTTGACTACGATGACCTGGATGACTGAGAACCTTCACAGACATATTGGTGATTATAATTGGTCTGAATGTGTAAATGGGAGAATGGTTGTGTCTCCCTCTGAGTCAGCCTGGAGATCTGTCCAAGGGCTACCCAGCCTCACACCCTATGACAGTAGGGATAAGCTCCAGCCTCTGTGACCCTGAATTGGATAACAGGAAGAAGATGGATGGTTGAATGGATGCTAAAAGGTCTGAGGAGACGGGACACCAGGCAGAGATTGATAGCCATGACCCTAACTTTCCTAAATGGACAGGGTTACAACAATATACCTGATGTTATTTGAGAAATGGGCTTCCCTCAGTGAAGGTTTGAATGGCAGTTTGAAGACATGTGAACATACAGACACATACACTAACATGTGCACACACAATGCTACATTACTTCCATTTAAGGCAACATACAGTTTGTTGATCATAAGCAATGGCGGCCGGCAACGGTGACAAAACAAGCTGAAAGTCCAACAAGGAAATCTGAAGAATGTGGAAACCATATCAGATGTTGGGATGTTAGGACTGTGACCTTTGTGTAAAAAGACTGAGAGTCCTATTAGGAGAACTGAATGTCTATGAAACAAAAACTACATTTTAGTGAAAATACACGGTTGTACTTCGACACACTCTCCACCACATACAGTGTGCGGATTCACACAAGATTCACATGCACACCTAAGTTCCCAGTAAGAACTCTTCCATTTGCAATGCGATGTGCAATTTTCGCAACACCCTGCATTGCTCTTTAGCATTCAAGCCTCACTCCTCTCTCCTGGAAGTCTTTCCGGTTTCTCCATACTTATTTCTTTTACTTTTTTTGATAACCAAAAAGTTTAGATTATGTTGAAACTGTCTTTGTTTATGCAGTCCTGATTTTAATTTAATCTCATGGTCCTCCGAGTGTCATTTTGAGGACACGTCAGTGTTGTTGCAGAGCATGAATTGCTGTAATTACTGCAGTTTGTTTGAGCGTGCACATGAAACCTCTCTTCATCTGCGTGGGAAAAGACGGGCTCAAAATAACTTCGGAGCAAATTTTTACTTTATTCCTTTCCCCCCCAAAATGGCATGATCTCCGCACCTGCAAGTAGGTGAGAGCTTTGAATTACTTCTTTTTTTGAAATAAATAAAAAAAATAACATAAAAAACTTTGATCTGCTGCTTTTGATTTGAGCATCATTAACTGTTAACAGCATGAGCTATTAATAGTGTTTGTCTCTGGGTTGTGTTAAAAGGAGAATGGATATAGGGATTGGGCAGCATGAGTAGAAGATTCACAAGCCGGCTGCATTCATCATTAAACAGTCTATTCCCGAGAATCTGGGTGAAATCACACACATGGGCCGTGAAATAAGCAATCTGCAGGGGATCTCTGGAGGCCTCACACTTACAAAGAGGCTCCCTTTTAATGATGGGCTCATCCGTTTTGGACAAGATGCCAGGACTGGATGTTGATAACTCGTTTTATGTATTGGCTTCCATATACAATTACCACTCAGTGACTTTGACTTTGGTTTCACTTCACTTAGCCTCACTATATGGATTTGCTGTTGAAGCAGTGGGGAAAGATAAGGAGACTGGCTTGCTGCTATTACTGAAACACAAAGCTTTCGCTCTTTTCTACATTGATTAAACAGCAAGTTTTTTTTGTTTAAACTATGTCATCACAATGCTGTGCCACAGAATATGTATACTACTGGGTGAAAATTTAGATCCAACCACCAGCAAAGATCTGGGTAATCTGCTGTGGGCTCCCTATCGTGGGTGTGCCTACAGAAAACACTCATTGCCCCCCTTATGGGTTAAACCACTGTCATTTTGCCCCTCGGGGCCCATGTTGTGGTTTTCTGTGCGAAATCTATAGTAGGTTTGCCGACGGAAAACCCATACATGGTCTCTAAAGGGCAAAACTGCTGTGTTTGCACAACCACTTTGGGCCTGTGTGGGATATATGTGAATTTAGTCAACACATGCAGCCCCACAGTCCACCTACATCTACCCACTGTGGGTTTGCTATCACATTGTTTATGATAAGTAAAAGTAAGGCAGGTAAAATCTGCCAAATCAACTTTAGTCACCCCTTGTAAATAAGGAAGCAGCCCCCTCCCCCTCCCCACACCAAATGGTGGCCAGTAATATACCATGGGGCACATGGGTATTCGAGTTTGTGGACAGGGCCTCCCGTGTTCTACAGACGGCTGCAGACATGCACTGTTGTACCGGTAACCAAGAGTTTGTGTTTGTTAAATAGTTTATTAGTCTCAGTGCTGGTGATTTCCTGTTTTACTTTCGTAACCTTTCATCAGTCTGTTCCCGTGTCATCCGTACTTGTCTCCCTATGTCCCCTGTCTAGTCTTCTCGTCTTCTTTTAAGTTAACCATGGTACCTCCTTCAGTCACGCCTCCCCTTTTTTGTTCCCCTTTGTGTTTCCACAGTCCATATCTTTATGTGTTTGCCTTTCTCTCTGTGTCACGTTTGTATGTCTCAGTCTGTCTCAGTGTTAGTTTCCTGTGTTATTTTGATAGTCCCTCATCCCGAGTGTGCTATGTTCAGCTTAACTTCTCTTGTCTCCTTTGATTAGTGTCTGCTGTGCTGCCACCCGTTTCCTGTTCCCTAAATGCCTGCATGCATTTATATATTGTCTTAGTCTCCCTTTTGTCATGTCGCCCATCATGCTGTGTGTTTCTCTCATGTCATATTCTCCATGATTAGTAATTCCATTTCAAGTTCTAGTGCTCTCTGGCTGTGATTTGATTTAATTCTGCATCTGAGTCCTGCATTTGGATCCACAGCTCTGACTGCCTACACAGTCATAGGACAGCTGAAGGGGTAAAAAGTGACATTCACTGGTGGCATGATATTCACCAGACCAGTAACAAAACAGCCCTGTTAGCTAATTGTTTAAAGACAGAAATTCATCCTAGCATGGAGGGAGACACGGGTATAGGATGGATATTGAGGATGTATTATACATACATTATACATGCATCTATAGCCTCATCAAACCCACAATAGATAATCATCTTGGTATATTCAAGACAATCTGCAGGGAGAGAGGACCATTACTTCTCTATTGGAAAGAGCAAGCAAAGTGTGAGGGGTGGGGGACGGAGTTTAATCTCCTTTTTAAGCCTGGTGAGTCACACTAAGAGGAGCAGTTGTTGTTTTCTTTATTCCTGAGTGAAATGCAGAATCCACTGGGAGCAAGAAAAGCCCATACTGACCTTTTGTTAAAAAGGCATGCCTTTTGGTTTGCCTTTCCCTCCGGAGCACTCATGCAGGCGAGGCAGAACCATATCCCCCACCTCAAGCCACCCCTCCTTGTAAGAAAAAAAAAAGACAAGGTGGACAATAAAGAAATTGAATTTCTTTTCCTGGCTGACTGTTGTGAAAGGTGGTAATTTTTCCTGTACAGACTCATACTGAAGGGAAAATATAAAAGCTAAAAGCTGCGATTACAGAAGTTTCCATATAAATGCATATTAAAATGTAGCTCACTAATTGCCAAATTAGAGTGCCAAAAAACATCTCAAGTTAAAAGGGAACAAAGGACAATTCATAGACCATTTAAATTAAGTCTCCCATTTGTCGTTCTCAAGTGACTGAACAATGTCCTATCACAGAGCAATGATTACGTATCATCCATCAAGTGTTGTGGCCAAGCAAAGCAGACAGATTGCAAAAGGATGTAATTACCAGAATTCTCATTCCTATTTAACACTTCATTTGTCACTTCTTGTTGTGTAAGTGCCAGAAAACCTGTGTACTGCAACATGCTGTAAAACTGCACAAACATAAAGGTTTCGATGAGTTTGCTTTTGATGGCTTAACAAGAGCTAGCTTTTTCTCTTGACCTGTGCTACAAACAAAGTGGCTCATCTGCTGCACAAGTGATATATTACTTTGTTTAATCACCATATCTATTTAATTAAATAATATCGATTGCACTGGCTTCCTTTACTTTGGCACTCCTTTGCTACCATCTGAGCTGGCAAAGGCTTCTTTAAACTGTATAAAGCACAACACACAGTATAGAGACGTCTCACTAATAGTGTTGCTGCTCTTAAGCCATGTATCCTCTGCATTAGCAGGATTGTTTTGATTTAAGTCACACTTACAGGAGTGCTGAGAAGGGCGTAGCTATAGGGGTTGTCACTATACCAGTATTTCAAACTTGATACTGATATGCAGGAACATACTCTATATCATTTTCAATACCAGAGGGGAAAAAGACAAAATTAAGAAAACCTTTTCCCCCTTATTTTTCTGCTTTCTGGTTTCCTGTACACTTTTCTCAACTGCAACCAGGGATTTTGACACACTTTGACTTGCTTCAAAGACACAAAGAATTGTGTTATGTCTGTCTATAAATGAGCAGGATTGATATCATTTGTTGTCTAGATCTAAAATTAAAGTAAGCTTTTTGTTATTAGCCACAGCTGCTACCGTAATGATAACAGAAGGCTAATGCGGGTAATTGCTAATAGCTAAACTAATGTTCACCATTGTGCTGACAAGGTTAACATTTATGATAACTGTTTAATATTTCAATGCTATTAAAACAGGAACTTTAATGACCTTATGCAAATTTTCATGAAGACTGATTCACCAGGTTTACAGTGCTGCTGTTTATGTGTATAGCTGCTAGTAGTGGAGAGGAGAGGCTGTGTGCTGTAGAGCAGTGTGAAGTTGTGCGTCAGCTGAAGGAGGTGAAGACTTGGTATCAGTATTCCTGCAAATGAGTATCTAATGCAGTATTTTTTAGTATCAATTAGTACCAGAGTATCAGGGTTTTTTGACAAACTGCTCGATAGATATACTGCCCACAGTAACGAACAGGAAAGAAAAAAAAACGAGTACTACTTTCTTTTCAGACGCTACACATGTAAAGGCTAATTTAGATCATGGAGCCCTGCTCTAAAAGCTGACATAGATATAATACTGTATTGAAGCTGGATTTAAAAAATAAGTGCTTGAAGTTAAAGTTTTAAAAACAAGTTTAGCACCATCTTTCTGCCAGTGCGGACCGTTATGTCATGTGGTTGGTAAGTTGCGGCTAATAGACCCACATTAGCTTATGTTAGCTAACGAGTGACAGAATCAATAACTCAGAGAAAAATAACAATATTATAACTAAAAGTCACTTTAAGGAGATCACATCTGGCCCTTGCTGCAACAATGAGTAAGAAACTGAGTAATTTACTGTCCATAAATTATGAAAAAACTATGAAAAAAATAAACTGTAACTTATTCCAGTATGGACACTTTAATACTTTCATATCTGGGCTGTTAATAGGAAGACATGACCGGTAGCATTCTGACTTTACAATAACACATCACATGTCATTTGACAACAGGAGCAGGTGCTTTTAAAATGGGAATATGATTTTGGCCAGGACTGGACTCCATTGTCCATCCCTCAGTTAGGTTGTGGTGCCAGCGGCGGATTATCACCGTTGACAGACCAAAACTACCTGCACAACAGAAGTGGAGACTTCAAATTGAAGTCTTTGACTGGCTAGCCGTTTTCCTCTAAATTTACGGAAAGCTAAACTCCAACGTGCTTGTTTAGTTTATGCTAAGCTAACCAGGCTAAATATACAGAAATGAAAAATTAGAACAAGCATTTTTCTTTTCTTTTTTTTTTGACACAGCATCTACTGAAATGAAATCCAGATTAATCCTCACAGACAGCTCATTCTGAGGTTTGCCACGAGACAATCTGTCTCAGCTGCTCCTCAAAGGAAAACCACAAACTTAATTTCATTTCATCAGTCTACATCAGCAACAGCATTCAATAACCGTGTGAGTGGCGTGTCTTATTAGTGAAAATGCAACAAGTGGAGCCAACGCTGTAAAGCACTTGTTCCTAGCTCCTTCGACTGGAGCCAGAGGCAAGGCAATCTCCTCCATCGCAGTGAAAGATTGAGCCATGGCTTTCAGAGACTGAGAACACACTACAGAGGGAATCATGTATTCATGAAATTTTATATATCGGTGTCGTTGTGTCATTTCTGCCTTTTAACTGGTGGCCAGTCGAAAAAAGGTTGGTTTTTTTTGTCCTCCACCCCTCAATCACACAGCGTTTCCTCTCTCCAAATGCAATTTAGACGGAGCTGTGGTTGGAGGGCATTAGAAATGAACTCCTCAGAGGCCTTGCTTAGGAAATGAAATTGCCTCGACTATGGCCTTTTGTCACGTAACACCACAGTGCATATTAATGATAGGTGGCAAGTGGTGTGGCACCGTGCTACAGAATTCACACGGCAACAAAAGTCTAATCAGCCTTTCCACACATTCACTGTCATTGTTTGTTGTGTTCTCCATCTCTTCCCTGATTGATTTCTTATTAGCTCTTTATTGACATTTACTGTAAGGGTCTACAAGAGCCAGCTGGTATTTTAGTTTTTCAAGAGCACCCTATTTGCATTTTTTAAAATAAGTACATTCAGGAAAAAATGTTAACTTCAACTTTAATCCCGGCCCTTGTACAAAGCCAGTGGATATTCTAGGATCTGCTTGTGTCTGTAACCCTTTTGTATATTCCCCATTCTGTCATATCCAAGTCAACAGTATCCTTGGCCTCCATTGGTATTTGCTCCTAAAAGTTTAAGATTAGCCTATCTCTGTGTCCCAGCTTCACTAATGGTTGGTTCCCACGTCATCGCTACCAGTGACAGAACTTTATTGGCATTATACGCCTTCTCTTTCTGGTATTTTTTTATGCCCTGCGTACACGTTTAGTCATTACCTCCTTAATGACTTTTTAACTTAGGCTTGCTGAGAAAATAATGACCAAAAAGCTACAAGCTATTTACAAAATTGAATGAAAAATCAGTGCCATATATCACTGGTGGCAAACTGTAATTCATAAACAAAAAAAGTGGGGAGACAAAAAAAACTAAATCCTCCGCTTGCTTCAGAGGATGTGGTTGTTGATTCACTACCAACATGGTTTGAATCAGTCAGGTTTCCAGCAACAATCAACGCAAGTAACAGCACTGGGGTTTTTGCTCATATTGCACCACGTCACGACTGAGCACACCAGCAACTAAAGCAATTTGTCAGCAGTGGATGTACACTGCGGGAAGCCAATGCAAACCACGCTAGCTGATGTGTAACATTAAATAACATACATGAGTTCACAAATAGTGAAAGAAAATTATCTTTGTAGATTCCAAACAAAATGATTTCTGCAGACTTTCCAGGAGGGGAGTGCCTCTCTGAATGTGCCAGTATTATGCATGCTGGTGCAGGAAACATCATTAATATACATCTAATTACTTCCATTTAATGAATGATATGTAGGTCGCCGTTTAAAATGAAATGTCATAAAATCGCAAATCACACTGATTGATTTCCGAGCCAGGAGTGCAAAACATGTTCCATTTACCATGTGACTTAATAGAAAACAGTAACAAACAGCTAATCCACATATTTACATGTTGCATGTTTTTCATTAAATTGACTGGATTTCTGTCAATTGTTTGTTTATTAGTTAACTGTTCGTTTCCACTCACCTGCCACTTCATTAGGTACACCTATTCAACTGTTTGTATTTGAGAAACTGCTGGGATATCTTCTCACAATCGTCACCAGTGTTTGCAGAGAATGCTCCAAAAAAGAGAATATATCCAGTGAGCGGCAGTTCTCTGGGTGAAAATGCTTTGTTGTGGCAATAGGAGAATGTTCAGACTGCCTTTAACTGGTAGGAAGGCAACAGACGCTTAAATAACCCCTCATTACAAACAAGATATGTAGAAGTGCATCTACGAATGCTTAACAGGTTGAACCTTTAAAGAGAAGCGCTACAGCAATAGAAGACCAAACTGGGTGTCTCTCCTGTCAGGAAACTACTGCTAGTGTTGATGTGGGCTCACTAAATCTGGACAACAGAAAACTGGTCTGACGAATCTCAATATCTTCTGCATCATTGGGCTGGTAGGGTCAGAACTGGTGTGAACAACATAAAAGCATGGATCCATCCTGCCTTGTATCAATGCTTCAGGCCTCAGGTGGTGGTGTAAAGGGTGGGGGATATTTTATTGGCACAACTTTTCCCTCTTTAGTGCCCAAAGTAGGAATGTTTCCAGCACTTCTTAATTCTTCATCTATGCCATGAAGAATTAAGGCAGTTCTGAATTCAAAAGGGTGTTCAACGAAGAGCTACATATCATTAAGGTGTACCCAGTAAAGTCCTTCATAAATATATATCTTTAGAAATGAGAAAAACCTGCAAGCTATTCAGGCAGGGATCTAGCCACCCTGTGTCATACATGTGACTCACTCTCATCACGTCATATACCAAACATCTTGAGTCTACGTTAAGCACAGTTTCCTGTCTTTTTGTCTGATATGCCAGTATTACTCCTGTCACGTATCACTAGCTGCTGTTTGAACTCCTACATAACCTCAGAGTCCTCCCGCAGGCTGCGGGGGGAAGTTCACTCATCGCCCCAACTTCTTTAAATGCATCATATTTGTGGAGAATGATGAGCTCGGAGCCTTGATGCCAAACTTAACTGTATTCTGTTGCTTTAGCAAATCAATCATTTAAAACATGAGTTGTCTGACTGAACTTGATTTCAGTGTACAGAACAAAGCCAAGCTATAGTGAGTTTTTTCACCAGTTTTCATCAAATGACAATATGACTCTTAAATGTCAATACTGATACTGGATACAACAAAAGAAAGAAAAATATGTCTTTCAAAAGCTCAGTCAAAGGGTCTAAAATATAATTTGTTCAAGATTTTTATCATAGAGCTAATTATTGATGAAAGAATAAGACAATAATGTAACGCAGGCTGAAACAAATCTTCACTGTGAGCCAGGTTCCTGTCTACAGGTTGCAAGGATGGAAGGACAGATGAATTTTTATTATCTCACAGTGCAGTCTGTCTCTACTTTACTCTGCTACATTACGCAGAGACAAAACTGAGAAGAAGAAGAAAAACAGCAACGAGAGAAAAATAAAAGATAAATGACTGTGACCCTCAGTGTGAAATATGAAAAGTATATCATTTCTGCCTCTTTCAGGGAAATGCTGCAGAGAATGAAACTCATCCACAAACCATACTTCCCTCATTCGAGTTCTCTCGAGTCTTGAGAAAGAAATGAGAAGAATACTATATAAGTACATCTCCTTTAACACTTTTAGGGATGTTTTTTCTTAGATTAAATTTATGATCACACAGATCCTCATGAGAACCACGGAAAAAACTGAGTGCACACATTCAGACTAATGCTGCATTCTGATCCATAGTCTTTCAAGAGTCAACTTTTCTTAAACTAAATACGCTTCCTTCTTTTAGTTTCTTCTAGCCTCCTCTTCTGTTTTGCTGTCAGGTTTGGTGAGTCCTTATTTTCTGTGCCTAATTTTTACCTCTATGTCTCATTACCCCGCATCTCTGAAATCAAGGCAGTTTTATATTTCTTTTGTCTTTTTGCTTTTAGATCCATTTCCTGGAAAACAAAAGTACCTTGATTGCAAAACGGATCCATCAGACTCGACAACCAGAGATTATGAGTTGGAGGATATCATAACAATTATTATGGTGGGCTGAGTTCTCAGTGGAATATGTGGAAGGTTTTCAGACCAACATTCACAGATTTGCCTCCCTACGCTGTTTAGTTATTGCCCAGCTTCAGGATTGTATTAATGCCACATCACCTCCTTTCACCCGCCCAGGTCCCATCTCCCCCATCACCTGCCTCACCAACTCTCCACTGTCCGAGGCACCATTCCCACCACTCCATACCACAGCAGCCATGTTCTTCTGTCTTGCCTTTCAGCCTCATCATTGCTGTATTGTCAATGTTGCCAGATCCAAAGCTCAAGTACCAGAGTCCTCTTGTGTTTCGCGGCTGCTTTGACAGCTACTACATCTAGATGAAGGTAAAAGTATCCCATTGGACTATATTTTACTAGCGCTACTATTTGTTTTACTGTTTATCTATGATGCTGAAAGAAAGGTGAGTGTTCCTTGGTAGATGCTATAGTGGTGTTAACATACTGATGCTGAAAAATGAAAATCCCTCTGTCAAATACAAACACATGCAGACAGGATTGGATGATGTGTGCATTATTTGCTTGTGTAATGTGTCCCAGAGTGTTAACACTGCCAGGTTGTGAAATGCAGAGGAAGAAGACAATCATCTGACAAAACAATAGCTGGAGATTAGTCTTTAGCTGAGGACACGTGGTGGGTTTCATGTTGGAGCAACAGCTCGTCACAATGCTGTGTCCGGTTTCCTTTGCTTTCCTGGGATCACAGTGTTGTGCGCTTTGACTTTTAGGCCCTGAACTTTGTCAGTTCCATAAACTCACAATGACAAATAATTTGCTGGATGTCAGAAGCTGAGTGTGCAGCAGCCAGGAATGAATGGAACCAGAATGCTGGAGAGGCAGTGCCAATGGTTGTTATTGAAGATCATAAGTGTCCTTTTCAGGTTGTGTGTGTGTGTGTTGGAAAAATCAAACATAGAGAAACAAATTTTAAATGTATTTATCGTAATAAATAAATTTATATTAATAAAAAAATCATCTTTTTTTTACACTAAATAAACTGTCAAATCATAAACAAAGTGATCAGCACATACAGGTATTATAAACAACATTACATATTAGTTAAGCTTCTGTCACTGCCTTCTTGAAGTTTAGGAGCGCCTTAAAGATTGAGATGGCTGATTAGATTAACACTTAACCGAAGGCAAATGTGACAGGTGTAAAGCTGTGTCAGTAAGAATTAGATATGATTTTCTACAGCAGTGGTCTCTGCGGTTTAAGGAAGAAAAGGAAAAAGGGACCTCAAGGTGATCACTTGAGTGCTTTTGAGAGTCCGGTGCTAACACAGAATAAAGTGAGAGTAGCTGAGAGCCGTGACATGAAACACCTCAACTAACTACAATATGGTTTCAGTGCCGGGGCCATGACCTTTCCTAATGCAGTGTATGAAAGTAGCCCTCATGAGTTGGCAGGCCAAGATTAAAAATCCAATTGTGTACAAATGAAAATGTGTAAGGCAGAGAGTTAACGACGGTATGTGTGAGGGAGGGAGAGAGAGTGAGACAGTAGTAGAATAAGAGAATAAAAGAATAAAGTGTTTAATTTATCACCAAGTGAGAAAAAAGCCCATTCATCTATAATCCATTAATCTGGAACACTTGTGAGAGCCCGATTCGAGTCTCTTTCTCACTGACTTATGACAAACTGAGCAAATCACTGGGAGCAGAAAAGAGAAGCACCGAACAGGCGGCGCAGCCCACACTGTAAAAAGTACGGCCCTGCTCTCTGCTCACACATGCAGAGGTGCATTTGCTCTTGGTGCCAAGAACATGCAAAATGGCACTTCTTTACCAGGATCAAGCGGACGACACCAAGCAGCTCTGATTTCAGACTGTTTTTAAAGAAATTAATGTCAATGTTTGTTTGCCAAAATAGATACGGTTAAATTTGCTCGATAGTAGCACTTTTAGCACTGTAACAAGCGAGGCAGTGTTTTAAAAAAAATTACGTCTCAGTAGCAAGAATGTAAGTTTTTCTTGGACAATTTCTCAGAGAGCCATATGAGTTTGGAGGGTGCTAACTGTGATAAATTAGAAAACACTTTGGAGGCAATTACAAAAAAATGAACAATGGTGACAAACAGCTACACAGTTACTGAAAATACTCAGCGCAAATCTATTTTATTCATGCAAAGGATGCTGAGAAGCTCTTTGAATATTGTCACACTTCTACAGTACAATGGGCATTTTGTATCAGCTTTTAGGCACAGTCTTTCCTACATGGGCTATACTCCATAGTATGGGAGAATAGCAAGAATCTTTTCAAAGTGAGCTTTAAATTTCCATCACTTTTATCAGTGCTGGCTGCTCAATGTAATAGAAAACAATAGAAAGATTCAGGGAGAAGGTAATCGGCTGCTGCATGATGAGCCAAGGGATCCAGGGGCTCCTTGACTAGCTAAGATAAGGCCGACTCATCCCACAACACCCACTGCCAGAGTTCAGGCTCATGGATTTTTCCACACTGAAGGGCACTGCCAACTCACTGAGTTATCAAAAATTCCTTTCAGTAGAAAACTATACACACACCCCTAAACACAGAAAGACAAACAGAAGGTGGACAATAAGAAGACTTTACGTGAGACCAAACCACCACAAGTCTTAAATGACTGATTTTGTCTTCAGTCACTTGGAGTAAAGAACACTAAAAACACATTGCTGAGCACGTTCATATTTAATGTCTCTCTTGAGTTGTGGGTTCACTTAATGGCCTGATCATTTGATATCTTCTCTCACTACCAGCTATCACAGCCAGACATGGCTAAGCTGCAAATTTAAATGAGGTCTCTATGGTTTATACAAGAGTTTCACCTGTTTTTGTATACTGCCTTTGCCATAGTTTGGGGTAAACAATATGTAGACATGGAACCATCATGCAGAGACTGGTGGCCATGGTGGACCCCTTTGTATTAACTGAGCATCATTTAAGCACCAAAGTCTATCTGAGTATTGTTGCTGTCCCTGTTCATACCGTTATGACTACAGCGTACTGGTCTCTGATGGCTGCTTCTAGTAAGATAATGTGCCATGTCACAAACTTCAATTCATCTAAAGCTTCTTCTTCCTCCTAGCGTTTTTCCCGCTCGGTTGCAGGGTCTGCTTTTCTGCAAAGTCGTCTCCACTTGGGTCGGTCAAGGGCGTCGGTCAGATCGGCTTCGATCTTCTTCACATCGTCCTTGATTCGGTCCATCCATCTCCGCTTTGGTCTGCCTCTAGGTCGACGTCCTTGGGGGCTGAGCCGCAGTGCTGTTCTCACCACTGAGTTCTCATCGCTCCGTACCACATGTCCATACCACCGCAGCCTCGCTTCTTGCATCTTATCTGTGATTGGCGCGATTCCCATCCTCTTTCTAACGTCGGTGTTTATGACGTGGTCCCATCGTGTTAGGCCTAGGCACCATCGCAGCATCCGCATTTCCATCGTGTGAAGGGCTTGTTCGTGCTTTGCGGTGGCTGGCCAGCACTCGGATCCATAGAGGGCGACGGGGCGCACTACACTCTTGTAGATCTTTGACTTGAGGCGATTGGGCATTCTTCGGTCACACAGGACGCCGGTGACTTGGCGCCATTTCATCCACGCTGCGTTGATCCTGGCTCGTACATCTAGTAGGATATCGCCGTCATTGCTGATCATCGATCCGAGGTATTTGAAATGAGGTACTTTCGCCAGATCTTCTCCATCGACGCTGATCGTGCCGTCGGTCTGGGGGCCAGCCTCTAAGTATTCGGTCTTGTTGGTGTTGAGCCTCAGGCCGAAGTCAGCTAGGCGAGTCTTCCACTGCTGCGTTTGGTATTGCAGTTCTATTCGCGATTCATCGGCCAGGAAGACATCGTCGGCGTAGAGAAGTATCCAGGGATGGGGTGACTGGAGATCCGCCGTCGCAGTGTCCATGCAAAGGATGAAGAGCAGCGGGGAGAGTGCCGAGCCTTGGTGGACGCCCACATTGATGTTAAAGGGCGGCGATGTTCCCACTGGGCTTCTGACCACGCTGGTGACTTGTCGGTAGAGGAGCTTTGTCCAGTTGACGTAGGCTTCAGGAACTCCATGTGATCGCAGGGAGTGCCAGATGAGGTCGCGTGGGACACGGTCAAACGCAATTCATCTAAAGCTGGTTTCTTGAATTAGACAATGAGTTCACCGTGCTCATGTACATTTGGGAATGGGAAATTCAGGAATGCTTCCAGCACTGTTGTATCTATGTTGCAAAATATTAAGGCACTTCTAAATGTAAAACTGGGTCCTACCAGGCAGAATTGACTGGCTCTGAGGATTTTAATTCAGTCACCTGTGAAATTTTCGAATGATCGTAACAACACGATCCCTCCCACCTTTCTGGCATCATTTAGGGGACATGTGACCTTCTGAAAACAGCAACTCAACATTTCCACGTCCATATGTCCAGCTCCTCTATAGAGAGCAGCTGCTCATACAGAACAGGCCAACAGCAAATGGAATCAATTAAAGGAATTATGTGGCGAGCTGGAAATGTTTTAAACAGCGAAGAAAAAAATCTCTTCAGAGTGACAGCAACAAACTGCCAACCTGATCTCTCTCTCTCTAACAGGATTACGACAGACAGCTCTCCTCCTCCACCTGATCTCTGCTCCTGTTTCTTTATGCATCTCTCTGCTGCTTCCTCTGACACTTTCAGACTTCATTTCTCCTTCTTATTCACCGCTTTTATTGCCCTCTCCCCCCAACATCCTCTTTCCTTTTCCCCTCCCCTCTACCCCATACTTTCTATCCCTCCATCCTTTTCTCCCCCTCTCTCTGACACACAAACTTGTCAACATGCTTTCTGTCACCTCCTGAGACCTGATATAAAATCAGAGGGGAACAAAGGGACAGGAGCGATGACCCACGTGAATCACCACTGCTTATGCACGACCACAAACAGCAGCTATATACTGACTACATTTCTAAGATGTACTGTGTTGTCGGACCTCTTCAAAATCTGCATTTCCAGTAATTCTGAAAATACAGATTCGTCCTTGACTTACACAACATACGGTAAGCATTCAGTGCATCACTAACAGATGAGAAAGTCCTGTGAATACTGCCCACAGATTTTATGCACTTTTAGACTTTCCAGTCACTACTGGTACATCCTTTGAACTTCAAAGGAGTCATATGAATTTGCAATAATAATGCAGTTGTATCAAAATTATTGGTAATCCTTGATATCAAGCAAATGGACAAAAGCAGGTTTCCTATGTGACTGAACTGATTTATCAGTGTCAAATGATAACTGTTCCTAAGGCTTCAGTTCCACAGGCCTAGAGCCCATTTTCATATTCATATTTATATAAATAATTTTTATACAATTATACAAGCTTTATAAAAGCTTTTATGCTCACTATGAACAGTTTTACTGTTACAAGAGGCTTTAAGTATGTGTCATTGTCTTAGACTATCATCCTGGCATGAAAGCTTCCCCATTAAACAGCTGTCTCTAACTGCTAGCATTACCCTGATCTCTAAAAATATCCAAAATCAGTTTCTGTCCAGGTGTGAAATCCTAATGCAAATAAAGAGAGCATTTTATCTTTCATCTGCAGCTAATACAAAAGCATTATGGGCTAGTAATGAGCTAGTTAGCATGCCAAGCTAAATAGCTAAAACTATCTTACACATACAGTTTAATCATTACACTCCAGTATGCCCACCAAAAGATGCCACCCTTCAAAGAAAGAACCCTGGTGTGTAGATCCCTGGGCGCACTGCCTTGTGACGAAATTCAAACCCTGATGCTAGTGTAGCACATGATTTTCAAAATTAAAAACAATCTAGCACATAACAGCAGGGTGCAAGATGCTAGCAGGCTGGGCATACATGGAACATCATAACTAAGTGGCCGGCATAGTGTACAGAAACATCTGTGCCGAATACGGCCTGGGAGTCGCAAAGTCAAAATGGAAGATGCCCCCAAGGGTGGTGGAGAGTGACCGAGCTAAGGCCCTGTGGCACTTGCAGATACAGACGGGTGGAAATGATGGTGGCATAGTGGTGGTAGACAAACAGAAGAAGACGGCTGTAGTGATAGATGTAGCGGTTCCGAATGACAGCAACATCAGGAAGAAGGAACACAAGAAGCTTGAGAAGTACCAAGGGCTCAGAGAAGATGGGGAGGGTGAAAGTAACAGTGGTCCCAGTGGTAATCGGAGCACTAGGTGCGATGAGAGCTAGGCAAGTGGCTCCAGCAGATCCCAGGAACAACATCGGAGATCTCTGTCCAGAAGAGTGCAGTCCTAGGAACAGCTAAGATACTGCGCAGGACCCTCAAGCTCCCAGGCCTCTGGTAGAGGACCCGAGCTTGAAGGATAGACTGCCTGCAGGGGCAAGAGGGGAATTTTATATATATTTCCTGCTATGATTCACAATAAAAGTGTAAATGACAGAGCCTTTTTTGGGAATATGCCATTACCAGTAAAGGATATTTTAAATAATTTCCTAATGAAATATTCATACATCATTTAATTAAGACCTGATTTAACTAAACGTGCCCTGGACACAGGAGATCTGACAGGATGTATCTCACATATCCAGCTTCCATGTCATACTGTGTAGATCTGAACACAATTAGCGCTCATCTCTCATTAACATGCCCAGGCTGGTATTTTGTTTATTCCTGCCTGTTCAGTCAGCTGCACCCTGGAGAATGTCAGCTGTCTAACTAATGCTCATACTGGTAGATCCTCAATCCTGCCTTGACAGCATCCTGCACAGTCCCCTCTGTACACTGACCCTCCAGGAGGTTGAAATATTCACACACTGAAAATCCACAGCAGCTACAAACATGGCTGGCTTTGTGGCGAACCATTTCACCTTTAAATGCACCCTGTTCTTTTCCTCATACTTTCCCAGGATTCTGCATTCACCTTCAGATGATCCACTGGGTTAAGTTCCAAATCCAAAGGAAAAATAACTGCAGTGAGGTTAAGAGCAACTTCAAGTCGGAGGAAAGTTTTCAAGTTTTAGGTTTTGTTTTACTGATGCTGGTGGGTTTTATCATCCATTTCAGCAGATTCTCTCATCAGGGACTCTTCGTGACTCTTCCACTCAATAACTGGATATAACAAGGAGATGCTGGAATCAATCAAAAACGTTATTTAAAAAAAAAAAGAAAAATTGATTTGCTGTCAGATATTGTTCTGAAACATATGTGGAGTGTGTGGGTGTTCATCTCGTGGTGGTAAAAGTCCCTTCAGGCATAAATTTTTTAGTATTTGGTATGTTGTTTATCTCAGCTGCTTTGGCATTTTTCTATCACTGAACACAAACAGATAATAACAGATGGAAGGGGCACAGTAAAGTTGCAGAGTAAAGTCGATTTACTCACAATTAGCTCGAGGGAATCAGATGATGAAATTAAGGTGCCCTCCTGAATCAAAGTAGGGTTGTTTGGTAATTTAATGAACTCCTTTAGATGTCACCCCCCCAACGCTGCGTATAAATAATTCTTCATTGAATTAATCAATGGCCGCCCAAATGGAATTATCAGAGAATTTTTGTGTAGGACTTAATTCTGTCTGATAAGCTAGTGGCTGGAATAAGGTTGGATCCAGGAAAGGTGATCCAACTGTTTCTGGAGGGTAAAGCTTAAGTTCACTCCAAACAATGACACTTTGAAAAGGAAAGCATGAAAGAAGGAAGAACCCCTTCCAAAAAATGACCGTAGGATATTCAGAAGTCCTCCCCAGTTTGTCCTCACCAATAAAACTGCTCACATTGTTTCATTCGCAGCGTGAGGACAGGCAGGAAATGATCAGAGCTGTGGCTTTTGTTCTCGTTCCGTCCATAAATAAACACTTCTGAACCGAGACTCATTCGAGTTCACCGACAGTGATACTTTCTGCCAGGACTTTGAATAATTTAATAGCCTGCATTCCTCTCCTGACCAGATGTGTTTGTGAGGGAGAGAAAGGAACGGATACAAGTAACCAGAAGGAGGAATCAAAGGAGAGCATCAGCGAGTGATACAAAAACAGTGAGACAAAGTGGGACAGAGATAAAGAGTCCTCTGTTGTTGTGCTCGGTTTTCATTATCCTTCATTGTCGAGAACAATATGAGAGTGCTGCAGCGGGGAGCAGAAATTGGCCGGAGAGGGTGGACTGGTGATGCGTTTGCCATTGTTTTCTAAGTATTATTAACTCATTGTTTCACAGATCTGCAAGGGACATTATATTACCCTGCACAGTAGCACAATGTTGGTCTACTCAGTAATTTCCCAACCCTATAATTGGGTGTTCATTAAGCTACTTGCACATTAGTCCTTCCTGTGAAGACTACAAAAACAACTCGTCTCCGAAAGGAAGAAAAGGGAGAGCAGTCAGATAGCAAAGCAGGGATCTGTGAAACACTGGGAACAATTAAGTAGATTACACATTTTCCTTCATTGCTGTTCCAGATCAATCAAATGTGCTGTGGTTGAATCATTTATTAGTCATCAGTATATAATATCAGCCACCCTGTTAACTGCTCTGTTTCTATCTGGCCGTATGTGATGCAGCGCGCCAAAAGCTGGCCAGAAATGCAGACTGAGAATTTCTGCACACAAACAACAGCAATGATGCAATCAAGAAGTGGAAGAACTTTTTAGTGTTTCCAGTATTTGTTATCCCAACTTCCCTGTCTGCAAACATCTCAAAATTATATCTGTAGAATGTTTTTCTTCATCAGTTTCAGACGCCAAAACTGCAAATAAACAAGGCAACACTTTGCTCCAAATTCTCGTCCAGAAAACCTCTCGGCAATGACGGGAAACACCCGAATCAACAGCTGCTCGGGCCACTCAGCCATTGAAATTTGCTCCCCCAGTGATGCTGGAGACTTCTCGTCTTCAGCATGCAGGCATGGATTGTGATCACTTGATGTTTTCCTTTTCATCAGAGGTTTAGTCATTTATGACATCCCACAACTTGATCCATTTGCAGATTTACTAAACTACAATCAGTCAAATAAAAAACACAACAAATTAAATCTGCTATTTGCAAATTTTGAAATTTGAAAAATAGTAAATAGAAAAAAAATGTATTGAATTAATTAACTGAATTATTGCAACTACAAGACTAGTCTTGCAGTATCTGCTGCACCTGAGTGCTGGAGCGGTTAGTGCAGATCCATTTGCATATTAGACCCACGCATACTAGCAAAAACAAAGATGGAGAATTCAGTCGAACCATCTAAACCACTTAGCTGTCTTGCAGCTGGGCTCGAGCCAATCCCAGCTGTCATAGGGTGAAAGGTGGAGCACAATCTGGATAGGTTGCCAGTATTAGAATTATGAGTCATGGAAAGAGATTTCATGGAAAGGAAAAAGCCTTCAAAATATTTGCTTTTGCTGATCACTGATGAGTTTTTCTTGGGGTTCAGTCAGTGAGTAAAGGTCTTTTTTTTCTCCCCCTCAAATCAGATCAGTTTTGCCTTTCAGTGGAAATAAGCAGTCCATTCTCTCTTCAGCTTTTTGGCAGCCAGAGATGAAGAAACAGACAGATACAGTGTGACAGCGCAAACTGTAGATTTATAGATGTGCCGTGACAGTGACAGCTTCACCGACAGACACATTAACTTGCTCGAGCCCCGAGGGAAAGCTCCTCATGTTGTCTGAAAAACAGCCCACATTCGACACCACAGGGTAGCACTTTAACAATACAGCAACACGTACTCAGCTGAAATTATTGCAATGGTTACTTTATAGATTTGAGATCAATAAAAATTTCTATAATTCATGTACGATCTTTGTGAAAGCCTGTGTCCTAAAAAAAAAAGAATTGCAAAGCAAATGGAGGAGTAACTTTTCAAACTGATATGGTCATTATGTGGGTAGATTTTATTTAATTTTTTTACATGAGTGTGTTTATGTGTGACTGTGCACATTTAAGAGTCAGTTTGAGCCGTGATATTCCTCTGCCGTGTCAGATTTCAAGTGCGTCTGTGTTTCTGTGTTTGTGTGCTCACTCAAGTTTTGCTATAGCAGCACTGAGGCAGCAAATTAAGCAGCTCCCGCTTGGGTAAAGATCACAGGGACAATATTGGCAATCTGAAGTGAACAAGTGGCACCTTTGGCCTTTCGAAGTCACAATTAAAGAAAACTCTTTCCCACTTTATTTTGCCGTGGCTTTGATGTGTTATGGGGAGCAGAGGCCGTTGATTAAAGGTCACAATTATTTCCTTCTTTTTCCTTGGAATTTCTTTTCCTTTCCTTACATATTTATATTATGTACAAAACTCTTCAGCGACCCCTCATTTCTATTTCGCTTCCAGGACACCGACAATACAGTAATTCTCCAGGCTTTCTGGAGGTCTTTCACCTTTTTCTTTGGACACTGGCTGCTTTTCATAGATTTTCAGTCCAGTCTTAGTACCACCATTTTGGAAGTTATCTCCTCCTACTTAGGGACCTATCTTGACATAAATACCATATTTTTCGGACTATAAGGTGCACTGGATTATAAGCTGCACTCTTAATGTATGGGTCTGTTTTCATATATAAGGCACACCAGATCATAAGGTTCATTAAGAAACAAAACAGTCAGATAAGTCAAACTTTCATTCTTCTTGCTTCCTCCACTTCTGTACCATTGATTCATTAATGTTGAATTCTCTCGCTGCTCTATTACTGTATTGTTGCAGTATATTAATGACTAACCTCATATTGTGGATGGGTTGTCTCAGACTTGTCCTGACTGAAGTTTGGTCCCTTTACAGCATCCTGCCAAGCGATTGGATTTATCCTTAACCATCAGGAATGGTTAATGGTCATGTTAAGTTTTATCGAGTGGAAAAAAAAGTTGGCGTTCATCCTCCAGCTTTACTGTGTTTATGTTATGCTAACATAGCTGTGTCGCTAGCGCTCACGTAGCACATCATTATATACCAGCTAGTTCAACTTCAGTAACCCTACAAACGTCACTGCTGTTTAGTTTTCTGCCTTCATTTATGTTGGAAGTGATAGCAGAGCTGTACGTTTTAATTTGTTCAGAAATCTCTCAGTCAGAACATGCTATATCATGTTTAGGTGGAAACTAGCGAGCTAACGTCCTGCTAACTCTGTTAAATTTAATACATTCTGTTTTCATGGATGCCTGGATGTTAAACTTATTTGTTACACCTGGTAAAGCAACAAAGCTGATCATTTTATTAAAGATGGAAGAATTTAGACAATTTTTAACTCTCAGTGTTGCCGCAGTGCTCATTTGACTTTGGGACCTGAAGCTAAGCTTGGACCCAGATTACTCCGCGAGGCTCCTGACTACGGTAGCCGTAGTGCTCCGACAATCCATCAACCGGTGCGGCTTCATAGCTCACCAAAGTCGTACTAAAATATTTTTGGACAGATTTTTGAGCAGCGTGTACCACATAAAATCGGTTTGAGGTCAGTAAGCACAACCAGAATTCATACATAAACCGCAGAGGATTATAAGGTGCACTGTCGATTGTTGAGAAAATTAAAGGATTTTAAGTGCGCCTTATAGTGCGGAAAATACAGTTGTCCCTAAGGCACTATGAGTGCCAACATCTATTTGGCATATAAAATACTTTATACAAATCACACAATCATTGGACAGTTCCGTTTATCAGCAATAGAAGACTTACAGAACAAAGGGGTTCGCTAGTTGATGGAATTACAAACAAAGATATGAACACCGGTCCAAATTATGAACATCAGATTTTCAGCCACCAAACAATAATATCTGGAAAGTATCTGATTGGGAACAGCTTCATTTTTCAGCACAACACTGGAAATGCAGTAAAAGCATACCTGGATAGAAAACCATACGATGGAACACAATCAGTCATGGATTGGCCTCCCCAGAGCCGAAGAACAAAGATTGTCATACCAAATATTGACTTTCAAGCTCATTAGAATTGTACAAACTCTGTTTATCCCTTACATATTTCAATAAATCACTCCACCAGTTTCTCTTTTCCATAGAAATGTGTAAAGAAATGAAGTCGTGGCTCAAGACTTTTGCACATTACTATAATTCATCACTTCCACGCATTGTTTCCCCAACAAGAACAGTAAAAATATTCAGATTTTTAAAATACTGCAAAATGTTGTAACCTTTAAAGTCATTGTCTTGAAGCTCGTTTTGAAATAGACTTGTTCTTTGAAGCTACATTCACTGGATCATATATACTGATGCCAGAGATGAAAGAGAGCAGCTTCTTTGACTAAAAAAAGCCCCCCAGAAGATCTTTTTTTCCATAACTCATAAAATATTTTCGTAAGTAAAAAAGGAAATAGAAGAGACCGTATCTGCAGTTCTACCTTTGAAGCTGCAGGAAGCCAGCTAAACCGCCTTACACTAATCCAGGTAGATCCTTCATAATACCTCTTTGTGCTAAACAGTTACCGCAGTCATCAGCCATACAAACACTCAATCCAGCCTCCTTACAGGTCACACATGTATGCTGTGAAGGTCCCTGAAAAAAGCAAAGAGCATAATCCATCCTGTGCTCAAAAGATTGCAGTGCTTACTGTTTGTCTGGTATATGATACTTACATTTATTAAACATGAAATCTTTGCAGTTTCTAACAATGTTTGAATTACAATGTGGTTCATAATGTAAGCTCAATATTTCTTTATTACCACAATCTAATTTTCTTCTGAGACTAAAAGTGGAAAAGTTTCAAAAACTGCTTCTAATTTTCTATTATATATGTTGCTTGAAATTGGGGCACATTTATTATGTAATCAAATTTTTGACACTCATAGCCTGCAGGGAGCTGCGAAGGGCACCACAACAACATGTCATGTGACAAAAACCAAATGTGAAAGATGGAAAAAAAAGAAAACTTTCCCCAAAGTCTGCACTTGGCCTCAATCTGCTTGTTTTCTTGTGTAAATCCAAGCAGACTCTAACACTGCAAACAGTGCGATGTCTGAGAAAACATTCCCTACAGCCTGCCACTTGGGCTCAAACACAGAAAGTAAAAGCTAATGACCAACAATCTGCACTGTAACCAGTATCCCAGTGAAAACTTTAGGCTTGTGACCGCAAAGAGAAAAAGGTCTGTTCTGTAAAACAATAATATAAACATGTAATTGTGAGCTATAGAGACAGGCATTTCAGTCTTTAATGTGCCAAATCAAACGTCTTCTTTTAAAAATGCACATACTTCCTGTGTAGTCAGTAGAAGCACTAATCCATCTTTTGATTTCTGCCACACAAATTGCAACATGCGCACATTTATCACGGCGACGTGAGGTGAGAAGGAGAGTGAATCTTCAGCATGAGTGACTGCTCGCCTGCACAGCAAGCTCAGAGTCAGCATGTACTTAACTTGGTACTCTCCTCTGCATAACACCGTACCTACTGTTAACACTGGGGAGGCGGTCACATTGGGTGCAATCACCTGGACAGGCTCCGGAAGTAGGAACGCGCTTTTATCATTTTTTTCAGACACACAATCTAGTTTCAAAACTGCATCACAAAACAAATGACAGACTACACTGTTGTGTAGGAATCCTAAAGGTTACTTGTGGAGATGTCACCAGACAGATTCGACACCAAAATACTGAGTACTTGTTTTTGTTTGGTCCATAGCATAGCTAATGAGGTGGGAAGTCTTCAGACAAAAAACAACAAGAAGAGCAAAAAAGTTGGGAAGAAGAAGGTGAGGAAGAGGAAAAGGCACAAGATGAAGAATAAGAACATGAAAAAAGAACAAGAAGAAAATGATGAGAAATACAAGAACAATAATAAGAGGAAAAACTACAGGTGGAAGATTAGTGCAGGTGCTGTGAAAACGCTGCTAAGGCCGTGTCTGCTTTGGAAGTATCCTGCATATCGAATCAAATTGGGTATCAAGAATCACGTAACTGGTCCACTGGTACTACATTTCTGGTATTGTGACAGGGATTCGGTACACGTCACCGAATAACCTTGTCACAAAGCCTTAAGACCAAAAAGTGTGTAGCTGTCAAAAACATGCAAGGCCTGCACTGTAACAGTGACTTTACTACTTTATGTAAAACTGACAGCTAATGGAAAAACACACAGCAGAGACAAATAAATTTAAATATGAATACGAATGCCATGAGGGCTGGGTTTCTCCCCTGCACCACTGGGCATTAAAAAGCCAAGAGCCCAAAATACAAATAACTGCTGAGTCAGTGAGATACACAGTAGCAGGTTAAGTGTGCAGTGTTAAACCTCTGTTATGTTTCGCATGCTGCACACTGAGCAATGCATGTGACCGTCTACAACCATGAGGTTCAGTGTAACGCATGCTAGTCTACACAGGGATGTGAATAAAAACCAACCATGTTTGCCTGAATGTTTCCAATTTAACCGGCGAGGCACAGGGAGTCACTACTGCAAGGAAAAAACAAATGATTGCTGCATTGTTCACAAAACTTTGATATATACACACACAAACATACAAGCAGGCGCATACACCCACAGCACAGCCGCACAAATGCTGGAATCCTCAGTGGAGGAACATCAAACAACAACAGGTACTGTTAGAATATGGCCAAATGCACTCACCACACTCATGAGGGTCGATCAGATCTCCTTTGTACAGAGAGGTTAGACTGCTCTCTCGCTCTCTCTCTCTCCCTTTGTGTTACATTTTTAAAAAAAAGAAAGGTCCCCATGCTCATGCTGTGTGTATCGCTACAACCTCTTGTTGAGGCTCAGGTAGAGGGTATTTCATTAGTGTAGTATGTTTGTGTGTATGTGAGCTCAAGTGTGTCTTAGTGTGCCTAATCCCTGCTGAGTAGAGTGGGTGCTAGGCAGCAAATGCTCACTGGAGAGTTGGAAGCACAAAGCAGGGGTTCAAATGAGATTATATGTGTCGATGGCCTGTTTTCTTATGGTTTTGTCGAGGGTCCTTGTAAACTCCACAGTCTGGCATTGTGAAACTTTTAAGTTGCAGTGATACAGATTAAGCCACAGTGGTAGTCTACAGTGTCATCACCACATCATCTGCATGCAAGTGCTCACTTATTAATAATCATACTATTACACTTTTTCAAGCTGCAACTGCATGCCCACTCATGTCCACATGTATTGATCACACTCTCCTGTGACTGAACAGTGTGGGAGGCGAGGGCTGATGATTATTTCACGTTAAATTAGATGAGCAGTAACAGAATCACAGCATGCAAGGCTGAGCAAACTGCAGTGCTGAAAACGGCCACTTGAGGCCTGCTCCAAAAGTTATTCTCTATTAGACTCATATTGTAAACATCTGTTTTTGTTTATTGCTATAAGCCTATATAATTACTTGTAGTGTCCAGTAGAGGGCTCTGGCGCTTAGTCACCGACAAGCTGCACTTCCAGCTAAGACCGGAAATTCGAGGACTTGTGGTGCATGTGTGCCAGAATGCAGCTCTTAATGAAGGGTAAAGCGGCGTGATACCAGACTGTGACTGAATTAACACATTGCAGCCCTTAGAAGGTGGCGCGAGGTACGTGTTTTAATTGCTAAGTTGATATTTCGTTGATTTATATTAATAATAAGCATCTAAGAAGATGTGTTTTGTTTTTTCTGTTTAGTTTTTATGGTGCACCTCAGCACTGTTAGATTCTGAATGGAAGTAAAAACACTGCACCCATCAAGGCTCTCTCTATTCCTTCCTTGGTCTGGGGGACTGCTACACATGTTAAAAATCCCAAAATGACACCATTTGCAGCAATTTTTTAATAACTCCAACTGTATTAGACCTTAAAGTGGTGCATGTGAAGTCAGTTTGAATGACAAGTGGGTTTTGAATAGGCTGCTAGCTGTTTGCTAGCCTTCAGCTAAACTAAGTCACTAAAATGGCTGGGTCAGCTTTGCCTGTGGCTTTGGTTGCTTTTGCAGATTCTGCAATGCAAATAATATGTCTTGCTGTGTGATTAATGTAACTGCATTTTCCAGTTTTCATGGTTAATATTCTAGTATAGTCTACTATAGTCACATTGGCTGCATCCGTCTTGCAGTCGATCATAGCCGGCAGGAAGTTCTGAAATAAAGCTTGAAAGTCTGTACTTACCTTGTAATTATTTAACTTCTCCTAATGGTAAATGGCCTGTATTTGTATAGCACTTTTCTAGTCCCTAAGGACCCCAAAGCGCTTTACACAACCAGTCATCCACCCATTCACACACACATTCACACACTGGTAATGTGCTGGGGCTGAGCACATAATCGTGCTGCAGTGTTTGAGGACACAAATGTATTTGTGCAACAGTTGTGTGTGATGCACAACTGTTGTTGGAACATATTTTATGTATTCACTTTAATTTAAACATCTGAATTGTTCCAAAGCTTCAGATTTTGAAAAATACTGCTCCATGCTTTTAGTCAGCCTTCAGTTAGTGACACAGAAAGTTTTGGCAAAGTGTTGTGTTACTTAACACGTGGCCGGGTAAATGAGTGGGCCACCATGAGATCAGACACATTATTAAAGTAAGCCAGTGGTAATGGATCTCTCAGACTACTGATTAATGTCCAACTTTACCTGCTACAGTGCTTTTACAATGGCTTCATTATTAAAAAATAAAAACAAGTGTTTACATTTTGTTCCTTGTTCAGCTCTTCAGGTCAAAACATTCCTAAAGAACTCACTGAGATACTCCAGGACATGAACACGCACACGCACACAAACAGATGCACCATGAAGGTTTAAGTAGATTAGTGGGTTGCACGATGAGCCCTTAACAGTACTAGTCCTAGACAGAGAGGCCAGCTACACAGACCAGCAAGCCCCAACTCTGAAGCGATGCCAAATAGTACTAATGCTGTTAGGGATGGCAATAACCTAAAGGGGGTAGAGACAACCTTGTGAACAGACGGTTAGCTTGCTGAAAAAACCCCAGATTTGCTCTCTGAGCTCTCACAAAATCAGCCTGTGTCTTTTAAAAAGGGGATTTATTCATTGGTTTAGAAAAAGAAAGCATGCACATTAAAAATCCTTCTTAACAGAGCAACCTTTTTTTAAGTATAACATAAAACCTGATTAGTTTTCTTTTCCTTAATTTGAAGTGTTTGTTTAAATTTTCTATGTAGTTGGAAATTATCTGAGTGATGTTGTGATGTTTACCATTTTTATTTCCCAAGAAACTGAAGCCCAGAACTTCCAACCTAGTGAGGTCTGTTAGCTAATGGTGCATTTGCACAAACAGCCAAAGGACTGTGAGAGCAGCTACAGTGAGTGAAGGTTAAACACAAACACAAAAATACCCAGGGGCTACCCACCACTACCATATGCTTGGCCCAAGAGCAGCTGGGTTTCTTGAGTATCACACAAATTCAGCTGCTGCCCTAAAGCGTGCCTTAATTTGCTAGATTTTACCAATGCATTTAAAAGCACTTTTTTCTTTTTGTATTTCCAAGTTTTAAACATTTTATTCAAGAGGTGCAAAATAATTGATTGCACAAAAGAGAGTCAACAGCTGCTACAACGCATGCTTATTACAGGCTCAATCAGCCTGAATTTGTTCTGCAACTGCAAGATGACCAAAAGTTCAAAATCAGAATTTAAATAGTTATTCATTCTGCTCTGAGTCTAGTCTTCATTATCAGTTAAGTATGCGCATATTAATCCCTCATAAAGATTTATTCAAAGACACTCTCTCCCTCTCACACACATATACACACAGCACCACTAGATAATAGCCAGTGGCTAAGGACAAGATAAATTAAGTTCCTCTTGCTTCTTTAACAGCGAGCAAAGGGACAAGAATAAATTTAGGAGGGTAATTCTGTAAACACTCTGTCTGTGTACTGGAGAAAACCAAAGATAAGCTGCCAGTTGTTTTTGATGTCAACACGCTTACAAGAAAAGAAAAAGAAAAACTCTCCTGTCATGGTTGAGTCACATGTTGTTCTGTGGCTTCTTTGCCACAGAGGATACATAACATGTTTTCTGTGGCTCAGTTCAGAGGCTAAATTCCCCTGCAACTGCTAAAATACACACAGATGTGCAGAGATTAATTGGGCGTAAGTAACCCTTGTTGACCCTTCACTTTGGTCGTGTTTGACCACTGGGACTGCTCTGTCCACCTTTCAAAAAAACCCCTTTCCTTACTCACAATGTGACCGAAAAACTGTGAAAAGGATGAAATTATGAAGGCTTTTCATGCCCCTGTATTCAGCGATTAAAATTCAGTTACCATATTGTAGTCACCGGGGTTTATTTGACACGCTGCAGCATATAAACACTCACACAAAATCAGTGCATCATTCATTTGTGCACCACTTCTCTTCGGCAGTTTCAAAATGATATTTTACAACCACATTCGGCCAAAATCGGGCTTCAGAGTTCCACAAAGCCACGCTTCTCAAAGGTAAATTTATCTCTGGGCCACTCTTATCTGACAATCCAAATGGGAGCATGTGTCAACAAAGAGGACATGTTGTTCTGCCATTTCTCTGTTATTCAGCCTTTATCTAACCAGACGGGTCCATTAAGATTGTTTTGATATGTGATTGATCCGTTCACAACACAGATTCAAGTTTGGCTTTTCTTTCCTGTGAAATAAATGGGATTTGGGAAGAAGGAACCAGACCCCGTCATCCGCTTCATCTGCAGCAGCCATCACCCACAGTCTTTTGCTGCTAAGAAAACCTATCAGACATCTGTCTTTGGCCGCCTGGAGGGCCGGCACACGGAGACGGCAAGAAAGTTAGAGGAGTGATAATGAAGAAACAAGGACAGGAGCTAAGAGAGAGTGAGAGAGACAATTGAATATCTGGGGAAGAGGTTGAAAGGGAAAAGGGACTGTAATGTTTGCGTCTTTCCACTGCATTTCCCATCTGCTAATCAGCATTTTAACTCTGATGTTTACTTTATGAACCCTAATAACGACCCATAAAATGCGCCTCTCTGTCACTTCCTTTACAGTAAATGTTGGGAAAACTGATAGCGGAAAACTTGGTGGTATGTGCTGTGGAAAAAGCCTTAATTTTTCACTTAGAAAATGGGAAAGTAGGTGCAGAAATTCACTGAAACGTGTGCAAACATACATGGGAATACAGTATATATGGGGCAAATCTCGCGGCCTATGTCACCTCTACTTGCGGCCCGCATAATGACATGAAGAAATATTTTTTGTAATTATTATTCAAAAAATGACCGACCAGAAGCATGTAAAGCATGTGGAGATGGAGGCATGTAAATATAATAATAACCACTGCAGCCAAGAAGAGTGCCTGACGAGCCCAGTTGTAAGTAAGCTATTAAGACTCGACTGTACACCGTGTTCGTGTTTTCCTCCGAAAACAATAAGTTCCGTTGGAGCAGCCTTTCAACGCCTCTCTCTGTCTCTCGCTAGCAAATGTGATCCAGACAACAAAGTAAAGCTAGTTTTCGGCAACAAGCTCGATACAGAACCCAACGTATTAGCCAGAGGTCCCTTTACTATGGTTCGGAGACCTGTTTTATATACGCATGGAATAGTTTTCTATACGAGATCGCTCCATAAAGTGCAGCCTTACCTAATGTCCACCCTACTGTTACTCATTTTATATTAAGATTTAAAAATCTAGTTGGTATTGGTATGGCGAGTAGCCTTCAGTAATAGTAATAAATCAAACAGCAATAGTACATTCATGTAGTTGTTTAAAGCATGACAATATATTAAGTAATCCAAAGTATTCAGAATACGTTACAAAATACATTTTGGGGCATGTATTCTGTAATCTGTAGTGGAATACATTTTAAAAGTAACCGCAACGTAAACGACAGTGAACAGCTTGTAGAACTGGAGGAACCTATATAGATGATGGTCGGAAGGAGCATGTTTGGAGGCGTGGTCCCACTCCTGAAATCTCCAATACAAAATTCAGCAATTTATCATGTATAGATGTCTGTAAACTATAATGGATGTTACGTGCAAGATTTAAATGTCGAGTTCACCAAATTTCACTCACTGAGCAGTGTGTCCGTACCTTTCAAACTAATCTCTCACCTTCATCTCGTCTCCTCTCTTTTGTAACATTTTGAGGCAAACAGCACAGAAAACAGTTTGAGACTTTGATGAAATTTGTTCAGTCTTTTTTTTTTTTAAATTTGCATTTGAAATGATCTGCCACATAAAAAAAAGACGAAGAAAAAGAAGAAAACACATCCTTCATTTGTCTTCGCTTCAGTTCCCTCCAGAACTTTATTTATATCTGTACCCTGAACACATCACAGTGAAGAGAGGAAAGTGGGATGTGTTGAGGATGGAAGCAGACTGTTGGATGGCATTATGTTGTTAGTGCAAAACAAATACAGTATCTCCATGCTGTCATTGGATGCAGTGCAATGCAAAAGAATTAACTTATGTTAATGCTACATAAGGGAGTTTATTCGTTGCTATCGGTTAACTCTCATTTACTGTCTTGTTTTGTCGTTATTGAGACATTAAAAACAGGAATTTAGACAAATGTATGATTTTTCATAAGGGAAATATCTGCTGCTATACATTTAAACCTTTTCAAGAAACAGGTGAACTACAACTAACCTGGATCAATGCTGTATACAGTGTGCAATTTTTACTCCTTCGTTCATGGGGGTTGTGTTTGGTCTGTTTTCTTCCCTCAACTGGAACCAGAAAATCTGAGCCCGAGCTCCAATGACCTCTGGCCCACAGCATGTTTCTTGTCACTGCCTTTGATACTCACAGCACTTTTTTCTAATTTACAAAATGTTTTGGCTCTCGGGGTGCTCGTCAGCTCGTCAGTGTGCACTTTCTGCTGTCGCATGCTGTCACTCAGCTCTCGCACTATGAAAAGCTATCGCTGCCAAGTGGCCAATTTGGTTCCAGAACTGCCTCTGCCCCTAAATGACACCGAGCATTATCATTTAGGAAATGAAAGAGGTGTGTTACAGGTGAAGCTAATTGGATAGATAAATGAGATGCTGGCTGGTGAACGGTACCTCTGAGGGTAAACGGGGGGGAAAATTGCCTTTAGGCTTAATTGTTTGGATGCAGTGAACCAGGAAGGAGTCACTTATCAGATCACAAACTTATCAGGCAAACTTGGTGATTTATAAAGTGAAACAAGCACAAAGGTGAGCAGATGACTGTAATTTTTTTGTAGATGTATTTAGGCAGTTAGGCAGCCACTATGAATCCACCCAGCCAACCAAACAGCACCACAGCAAGAGGTTGAAAGTGGGGTTGAAGAAATAGATAAAAATACAAAGTTGACATCTCAAACATTCAGATCTCTAAAAGACCTTAGGAAAGGTAACTGAAGCTTTTGTGAAAAAAGAAAACTGTGTAGGTTGAATTGTTTGCCATTTAACCCAAAAACTGAGAGCAGCTTTCCTTCGGCCTGAAATTCCTGAGCGAATGCAACCCCTCACCTCTTACAGCCTATTGCTCCCTCTTCCTTCTTTGTTAACCCACTCCAATTTTGAACTTCAGAAGCTCCATGTGTCTAAAGTATTGGATGTTGCACAAAATACTACCACAGAGTAACTTTTTACTATATACGGTTTTGTGCAAAAGTCTTGAGACACCCCTTCTTTTCTTTACACTTTTCCCCCAATAATCCAGACTTCGGGATCTGGCTGAAAGTCTTTCGGACATCGGCTGCTTTTTTCACTCATTTTCAGTCCAGTTGCTGCACCTGACATTTTCAAAGCTATGTTAATATGTGTTAAGTCACTTAACACTGACCTATAAAATATTCAAGTATAAAAAGGTACCGAAGTCAAGGAATGAATACATAACAAACAACTTAGCAACAAACCAATTTAACCTCCTAAGACGCAAACTGTTTCATGGCATGCAATTTTAATTTCTCTTTGCTATTTGGCTTCATAGTGTTCAATAGAACACTATAAAGTCACAATTGAGTAATGATGTGCAAAACTCTTTATTTGGTGTCTGAACACAGCAGCATTTTTCCTGAGTACAAAAACAAAATGAGAAACAACAGTTGCGACCCTTCGAGCAATATGGCTCGTTTGAAAGCCATTTGAAAGAGCAAAATTTAGTGTTGCAGTCTAGACAACCCAAACT
>NW_005187586.1:161277-162808 GCF_000239375.1 Pundamilia nyererei
GGTCGCAGCAGATGGCCGCCCGTCCCTGAGCCTGGTTCTGCCGGAGGTTTCTTCCTGTTAAAAGGGAGTTTTTCCTTCCCACTGTCACCAAAGTGCTGCTCATAGGGGGTCATATGATTGTTGAGTTTTTCTCTGTATCTATGAAGCACCTTGAGGCGACTTTTGTTGTGATTTGGCGCTATATAAATAAAATTGAATTGAATACTGTATTTCCATGTATGTTTGCACACATTTCAATCGCTGCAACTATTTCTCATTTTCCCAGCAAAATATAAAGAAATTAAGAGTGGATCAAGACTTCTGCGCCATACTGTAATATTTTTTAACTATCTAAAGATCAACCTGCTCCAGAGTGGGTTTTAATTTGCAGAAAAATACTTTTTTACTTGTGTCTCAACAACATAACAGTAGTCAAAGCCATATACTTGTTAAATCTGAAAAAAAAGACACTCAGACATCAGAGTTTATAGTTTAAGTCTAGATAACCATCTTTACCAAGAAAACAAAGGTAATATCATATTATTTTTATGCACAGTAAGTAAGTCTGTTTGAACACAGCCACAATTTCCGCTGGATTTTAAGAGGCACTAGGCAAGCGGCATGATTGATTGCTGTTATTTCAAATGAATCATGTGAAGTGCAAAATTCATCTCTATTGAAGGAAAATTGAAGTAGAACTTATACACTGATTTTGGCAAAACAAGGCTCATAGGGGTTTGGGTACACTAAGAAAGACAGGGTGAAAGAAAGAAAGAAAAGAAGAAATACCCACGTGAAGTAAAAGAAAAAGTGCAACAGAGAAAGAAAGCAAAGATTTTACAGAAAGTGGGAGGGTGAAAGACACTGAGAGGTAAACAGTGTAACGGAGAGTCTTTGAAAGGAATTGGAAAGAAAAAGTGAATAACAAAGAGAGAAAGGTCATAGCAATAATTGGGACCATTCATCATGGGACAGTTTTAGGAGTAGGTGCCATCCATCCATCCAGTGGCTGTTGATAAGACTGTCTGGAGGGAGACCAGTCACCAAACAGCTTCTGTCCATTTCTGCTGCATAAAACTTCAAAAAAATCACACTATGAAAGCTGGTGGTCTGCAGTTTTAAATTCAGCAGATAGAAATGTTTCAATCGGGGTGCGGTCCAGTCATTTTTTAAAAGGTAAAAATTAATTAAGCATCAACTTTTATTGTCGACCTTTATCAGCAGCCAACCTGCAGAGGAAGGCTGTAAAGAAGAAAGAAAAAAGATGAAAAACAAACAGATATCATACGTGTGATCTCTCTTTCCTTTTCTCGTACAACTTCAAGGCACCAGGAGTTTTGCTTTGAAGATGGAAAGAGTGAAGAGAAAACAGAACAGGGAAAAAACACACAAGGTGACAGAAAAAATACCAAAAAGTAATTTCTGTAGGCAGCACATGACGGTCTATTTTAATCTCTGTTTTAATCTCTGTTTTAATCTGCTCTTCCAATTTCACTTGTTAAACATTGGAGGGAGTGTGGCTGTGCTTGCCTTTCTGTAAACGTCACAGGAG
>NW_005187586.1:163843-180110 GCF_000239375.1 Pundamilia nyererei
GTTCGCAGGCTTTTTCACAGCAAGCCCTCGCTGGTCTCAGCGTAGAGCCCAACAAATAAAGTTTTATATCATCAGCTTAGACAAACCACTGATGTGCACGGCAGGGCGGGCCGGACAGGCCCTGCTGTTTTTGTCCTTTTAGCTTCTTTTTATACTCAAACGTGGAGTGACATCGCTGCAAGTGACAAACAGATGTGCCCACTCAGATTATTGCTTTTTAAAGTTTGCACAGACAGAAATGCAGTCTTATTTTCAAGAACTTAAAGAAATAATTAAAACTAATCAAACTTAAAAAGCAAAGCTGAGATGATACTTATGAATCAAACCAGGAAGACTCAACAACACAGTGTGCTCAGTGTTTAAACTCGGTTTTACTAAGAGCCATACGAGGAAATTGAAACTGCATTATATATGTATATGTGTATAAGCTATTTAGTGCACAGTTTGGTCCACATAAACCTGTCCAGCAGTCAGTGAAAAACCCGCTCAGTCTTTACGTCAAGAGAAATATTAAATTCTGATTATCCGGTTGTTAAGCAATGACATAGTGTGGTACAGGGAGGCCCAATCACAGTGAGCCAAGGCTTAATTTGACATCGTCTGGCAGGATGGGACATTTCTTAAAACCAAATAAATCCTGAGGTAAAAGTCATTAATTTTTATTCTTCTTCTTGGACATGTTTCTACAGGTCTTACTCTGTTTCACAGGCTTAAACATGACAAGTCACTCGATTTATAGGAAGTTTGATTAAAAGAAAAGAAAGGTAAAAGGTCTTTGATCATGTAGTTCACTCATACTTTACAGGCTACATAAAAAAGCCTAACACAGAAACAGTAAAATTGCCATTAGAGATCCATCGTTTTGAGATTCGCCACAGAGAAACAGTTTGCCGGGGTTGCTAACCTCTTTTTCACTTTATCAGCTTTTTAAATATGGATCCAAACATCAAACTGCCCATTTTGTTTTCTCAAAAATAAATCACTGCAAACAGATACACAGGCCTCCCTTTCTGCTCGGTATAGACATGGGTTCCCTCAGCTCCCTCTCTGAGGAGATCATCTGCCTTCAACATCAGTTTTCTTTCTTGTTACATTGCTAGCTTGCAGGTGCTAAGTATGTGTGCTCCTCCGTTTAGCTTGCAGATCGCAGCTACAGCTGGGCAACCAAAGTTTATTAAGAACCTAAAGGTGGCAGACTTTATGCCTTTTGGGTGCTCTACAATTTTTCATGTAGCCACCTCCACCCCTTTGGCATGGATTAACATTTTAGCTGGATGAACTTAATGAGTTGACATTATCAGGTTTTTCAGTTGTTTAGAACAGTTGTTTGGATTGGTTGTCACAGAAATGTATCCTTAGTAATTAAGAAAAAACATATTTTATTTTATTCACTGTAAATAAGAATAAATAACAGATTTTACGATCACTGCCCAAACATGCTGCTCTGACTTTGTGAGAGAAACCTGCTGAGATGTGTATATTCATAAAAGCATTTTATCTGGAGAAATTAATGAATGATCATCTGCAGCAAACCCTTTAGAGAGATTTGCTCAAGCTTAGTACACATAGTAGGAGATGATGTGGCATTTCTTGCTTTAAACAATTTTGAATTAAACCAAAAAAATGACAACACATGGCCTGCGATATGACACAGATAGAAGGAATGTCCAATGAGCTCATACTTTATATGAAATGCAGCGCGTCTGTATCACTGCAGAAGCAGTTTACGTGCAATCAGCTATCTGGCTGACGACCTGCCCCTCAGCTCAGTTTAGTGACAAAAACAAGTGTTGACAATATGTTGCTAAAATTATGATCGTTCTAACTCTGTGTCGTTTAAAATGAAAGATGGATTTCTCTATGCAGATTACTTACCACCAGCAACCACTACAACAAACACTATAGAGAAATCTGACGAATACATTAACGAGGTGTTCTGACTGTATTTATGTTCAGTGCCTTCATGGGTAACAGATCTGAAGAAAAAGCATGAGGAAGAAATACTTTTTCAACTGCTCACTAAGGCAAATACCTAATCTGCCAGTCACATGACAGGAACTCAGTGCATTTAGCACATAGGCACGCTAAAGATGACCTGCTAAAGCTCAAACGGAGCATCGGAGGTAGGAAGAAAGGTGGTTTAAGTGAGTGTGGCATGGTTGATGGCACCAGATGGGCTGGTCTGAGTATTTCAGCAGCTGCTGATCTACTGGGATTTTCCCTCACAGCCATTTCTAGGCTTGCTGAATGAAAATGATTTGCTGATATGAAAGGTCTGAGACTGCTTTAAGCTGATAAGAAGGCATCAGTAACTCATCTGCAATGTTAGATCAATAAAATATTCATAATGTTTTCCTTGTGTGTATAGTTTTTTCTTAGTTACAAGTCAATGTATTAAAAAAGCCCAATTTGGCTAGAGCAATATTATGTACATTTTTAAGTAACAATACATATCTAATATGAAATCACCGTTTTAACTCGGCAATCACTCTTTAAAAAGTAACTTTACCAGGTTTGTTGAAGGAGAAAGAAACCATCTCAAGAGGAGATGAAAAAAATTTTCACCTCCTTAAAAGTTAAGTTAAAGCTCTGTTATACCTAAAGGAAGTGTGACCTTATTTAACTCCCTTAAATCAAGCTTTTCTGCACATTCTTGCCTCATGGTTTAGAGTTTTTGCTGAATCCTCACCGGCGGTGTGACTGCAGACTTTTCTTATGCGTGTGGAGTTTGACAAAATGCGGAAAGACTGAGTACCTGGGGCTGTGAACTCACAAACAGTAATCAGTTGTGATTGTTGGTAGCGAGTCAACAGGAGGGGTTGGTGGTGGCGATGGAGGGGTGATGAGGGTGACGGAGCAAGCTCGTTAAAAAGTGAGTAATCTGCCCTCAAGAAATGCTTCATTCAGAATTGGACTTCATTAACCCTTCACTTACCTTCTCCTTGTGGCCCTGCACCTCCCTGTGCCCACTGAACTCTCACCCTCTCCCAAACCCTTGTGGATGACTTCCCTGTTGGAAGGCTAACCAGAGCACTCAACTGGAAAATTAATGGCTTTTCATGTGGTGTATTCGCCATGGTCGGCATCCTTAGAGGGTATAGACAGTGCAAAGATTGCACTTTTATATTGCTTGGACCATATCACCATGCATAATGTTTACATTTTACAACTTTATGGGAGAAAAAATAATTGTTCATAAGACATTTATCTGGAATGACTTTGCCGGCGTTTTTTTTTTCTTCTCTATATACCCCAGGCATGAAATCAACCAGCTACTATCATACATGAAAATATCCTTATTAATTATGTTCTGTGAACACTTACTCATGCTCTTACCTAAAGTAGCTTCATGCTCTTTTGATCTTTCAGCATATCGCCACCTTTTCGCTAAGCCTACCAATCTTGTGATTATAAGCCTGTGGCTATGCATGATTTCTCTCTGGTATATCATAGCAAATGAGTGAGTGACCCCTAACACCAAGACACCAAAGACTGGAGGCAAATCAGACAATACAAAGTCTGACTTTCTCAAGATAGCACGTCTTCGCTCAAGTATGCATTTGGATTTGTGCAAGTGAAGGACAGAGACGAAGAGCAAAAGGGTTTTATTGTTTTTTGATTGTTTTTTTTTTTTAGCTCAAAAACGAAGACATGCCTCACATCCCATCCATTCTTCTGTTTCTTACTCTTATCAGGGCTGCATAGGGCACAGACTATAAGCCTGGCTTCTGGTGCAGTAGCATTAGTAAGAAGTCAATGCACCACACCACTTAGTATTAGAAACAAACAGAGAGCTGTTTCTTCATCCATGAATAAAAGTGCATGTGAGGACGGTGACAGCCTGAGGAACCATTAAATAAAATACTCGCCTCCCTATTTCCATTTGCATTTAAGTGCAATCATCGGTGCATTCATTTGCATGCGTATACTGATTTTAAACTTATGTTTGTAAGTGTTATTTCTGATTTCTTCCACATAAATTCACCTTTATCCAGATACCTAATCCGTTCAGCAGCTGCCTCACGCTCTGAAGTGTTTCACCGATCTCTAAATCGCAGGTACTTTTTACTAATCTGATCAAATGACACCATGTGGTTATTATTAATTCATTAAAGTTATGAAAGTTCAGATCAACACTAAGGTTACGTTCTTACTTCAGGTCCAGGTTTATAGGTGATGTTCACCGTTATTTGGGCCCCAAAGGTCATATGCACATGCACGAAGAAGTCTAAATTTAAAAGAAATCAAATCAAATGTACATCAAAATGAGTTACAAAATATCACAGGTCACAAAAAGACATCAGTATTAATGATCATACGTGGGCAATGTTGTAAATGCATGTGCATCTTAGTGTGTCCGCTTCCCATTGCTTTGAACTCATTCATTGAGATTAGGACCCAAAAATTCAAATCACTTTGTGATTGAGTCCAGGTAAAGTGAAAAGCATAGTTCAGTGATCTTTTATCCAGTAAGGATCTGCAGGAGAGAAGAGATTTTTGGGTTCTTCTTGTTGTTTAATCCGCACGCGTCCTTATCGTGCACGATAAGGACGCGTGTGGATTAAACAACAAGAAGAACCCAAAAATTGTGATTGATGATGAAACACAGGTGAAGACAATCAACACAAGTGAGACTAATGAGGGTGGGTTGGACAATCAAAAAGGACTGAAATGAAAGAAAACTAACCTTCAAAGTAAACTATGAAGTAATCAAAAGAAAAATAATTAAAACTGAAAAAAAAAATAATCCTAAACGTTATGACAGAGTCATACATGCGTCAAGAACAGACTGCAGGAATACATTTATGTTTTTAAAGATCATTACAGTACATTATTGTGTAATGACAATAAATCTTTTTTATGTATTTATAATTAATGTTTTGTGTGAATTTCTTTGATGTGAGTGATCAAAACGAGCAAAGGGAAAAAATAATTGCAAAAGATGAGCATGAAATGAAAAATATATTTGCATTTCAGCTGAGAAGCCAGCCCTCTTGTATTAAAAAAAACTCATCAAACGGTGAACATTCACATGTGATGTTTCAGTATCTTAGAGCTGAATTTGGAAGACGAGGAAGAAGAAGAGGTCGACCGTAAAAGCTCTGAGAGTGAGAAACGGCACAGCCTGTACGGTCATTCCCACGTGTTGAACAAAATAGATTCATATTAGCAGACAATGCCAACTGAATGTCACACTGACACAGAGGTCGAGTTGTAGACTAAGACTTTTTCCCTCTCTGTTTCACTTTAGATGACCATCATAAAGCCATCAGTTACACTAGAACATTATGAGTAGTCAGACAATGACTAGAATATTTCCGAGGGAGATCAGAGATGTAGATAAGCATACAGAGGCTGACATCTGAATCAAAATTAAAGAGTAGCTTTGTAGAAATCACTTGGCAGACTGCACATAGACAAAAATGATGTCTGACATTCATAAAGGGACCCACAGAAATCTTTGTGCTCATGTTTATGCTGGTCAACAAGCATTTTGTTACTGGGATTCTTTCACCTTTACTATAACAAGTTTTACTTGTTAACGTCAAATCTAAAAAAAAAAACATTTTCATCTATGCCCCTTTTTAAATATGATGTCTCAACTATTGGACAACTAGGATGTCTGGATAGGAACAGCAATGCTTTTCAACATTTATGAAATAAGTTTGGTCTCCAGAAAAGTGAAGCCAAAATAAAGGAAGGTGTTTTTGTTCAACAGGAAACTGAAGCCGACTGATGGGAACCATTCATGCAGGTTGTTCAGAATATTCTTGGCAATCACAAAGATGCTGAGGTTGTGGATAACCTGCTGGAAGCATATCAGCTAATGAGTGCCAGAATTTTACTGAAGATGCACTTTTTGCATTCTTACATTGATTTTTTTCTGGGTGAGGAATGAGGAAATGTTTTATCAAGATATAAAAATGTTGCAAATGAAAAAGAAAATTCATTTGAGCATTATGGGTGTTTACCTTTGGTTCTTGCAAAAAGAGCTGGATGTGTGGAACAATTGCAAAAGCAAATGACTTGAAGATTTTTGAGCACACTAACCTTGTTTCATTTTTAGCTAAATTAACAGAAATATGCTTTAACATGTTCTGGTTGTCTGTCCCTGTGTGTTGGCCCTGCGACAGACTGGCGACCTGTCCAGGATGTATCCCGCCTCTCGCCCTACGACAGCTGGGATAGGCTCCAGCTCCCCCGCGACCCTGAAAAGGATAAGCGGTAGCGAATGGATGGATGGATAGGATGGATGTTTCTGGTATCACCTTCTGGTTTGTCAACAGAATAAACACATTAAAACAATTTTGCTGGGAACCAGTTGAAATTCCAGACATTGTGTTGATAGAATGATATTCTACAGTCTCAACACATCGCTGATGTTGACCTTGAAAACCTGATGTGCAAGTTTAAATCTGTTTTCATCCGTGTAGAAAACTAGATAAATGGCTGGTCTGAAGTCCCCAGGGGAAAACAAAAAATATTTTTTCTTGACCAGTCATATTACTATTACATGTAAGAATCAATGACAGCAGAAAGCATTATAGTCATAATGAATCAGGGTATTGAGAAGCCTCAACAGTTTGAGCAATTCTGTTTGAGAAGATCTGTGTCCTATGTTAAGCTATGTTAAGCTGCGGCTAACAGAGAAAAGAGTATTAATATGAATGAATTCAGATGCATGGACTAATCTTTATTAGGCTGGTTATGCTAAAGGGCTACTAATTTACGTTGTGCTGTGGTTACAGATACTGTAACTGGCTTGCAATATCCACTGATTTGATACTTTGCTAAAGATATGCTAACTAGCTGAGCAGTTTAGCCTGAATTTGACATTGTTTGCTAACCTAAGCTAATAGTTAGCTTTTTTCAATGGATGCATGCTTGCGCCACTTAGTGAAAAATCAACATGTTACATATATGTTTCTTTCCTGCTTCTCTCCATAACATTCACCCCTGATGTATGTGTGCCTGAATGACAAAAAGACGAGTAAAAGTGTTTTATATACGGTATTTATTCAAGACTGGTGAAGGTAAAAACATACTTCACTTGGAAACCGATGGACTGTGAGCATACTCTAATGACTATGAAGATCGCTGGCCTGATTTAAACCCGTGGAGTATATCCACCCGTGTGCAGCATAGTTTTAAGCCGTAATTTACCCGGCTAATGAAAAGGATTGGTTTCCTACGGCTTGTTAGGTTTACACTGTCCTTTTTGACAAAGCAAATGCAGAGCCTGCGCACAGGAAGAAACTCATTTCACACCATGTTTCCATTTTCACGCATGAACATAAACCAGCGGATCAGTAGTGACACTGCTTCCTTTGGACCTCACAGCTCACTGAGAGTAATCTTCATTCTGTAAACAGACCATTTGTACTCTACAGTATTGTGGACTGAATCATTCTGACAGCAAAACATCAGATAAACTTTTTTTTTCTGTGCAGGCTGTTGTCCTTCAGACACTGAGAATACCAACATCAGAGAGTTTCTTCGACCCAGGCAGCTAAACAATTGCATCTCCATCTTTCTGTAAAACAGTACCGTCACCATTCAAACACTAAAAAAATCCCGCTTTGACGTCTGAACCACCTGGCCTTGTTGTTTGCTATCCCGAGGCCCGTAGTGAACGTTGAGGGTCAGCAGGGAAATGTCAGAGCACTGACGGAGAATTGTGATGTATTCAAAGAAAGGTCAGGAGTAGGGTGGGAAGGAAACCGGGATTATCAAACAAGCACAGAGAGACTGAAGGATGGAGATTGCCTGTCAACCAAAGCAAATCGAAGTGGGGAAAACCACAGATTTTCTAGTTAAAGGTTATGCGACTATATTTACAGCCTGTCCATATTTCAACCTGTGAAACCGCTCTACAAACAACACATATTGGCATGTGTACATTTGGACTGACATGGTTAGACCCTAAATATTCTTTCATTTTGATTATTTGCTAAGATTGATTGTTTTTATGACAAATTAAAGGAACAGTCAACAAAAATTTATCCGTTTTAAATACTTGTATGACTAAGGTTGCAGAGGGTGCTGGAGCCTGTTTCAGCTGACATTGGTGGGGTACACCCAGGACAGGTTGCCAGTCTATCACAGCCTAACAAAGAGAGACAGATAACTATTCACATCAAGTCTTTGAACCGAGGAAACCGAGCACCACACAGACTCTGCACAGAAGGAGCCCAAGCGCGATTGGACAACAAACCTTTTTGCTTAAACTGCTGAGGCCTCATTACCCTGAGATGCAATGCTTGTATACCCTCAGTTATTCACAAAAGATATATCATTATTCATGGAAAAAGTCCAATCATATCAAGTGCTGAAGTCTGTATATTTCCTGTTATTGTCTGCTCCCCTAAAGCAGCTTCCGTGCTTATTTTTTTCATGAACCGAGCCAACTGTGACACCAGGAGACAAGCCCAAAGACAACATCTCATTAAACAGTCATTTGTATGTAACCTTAAGAGGACATGTCACATCTTTTAAAGGACACTCACTTTCAGGTCATGAATCTAATACTGTACGTCAATACAAATATGTGCTGGTCCATGGAATGTGAGTAGAAAGTGTGAAATTGTGTGTTTTGGGATGTGTGTTAGTGTTAATACATGCAGTTAACACAGAGTTCTGACCTAGTTTGAGGTATGTGGTGGTGTCAAAGCGGGTCAAGGAACAGCATCTACCATTACCGCCTTAACCAGCATCACCATGTTGGTGTGGCTAACATGCATTTTTATTGTTTGGGGGAAACTGCTTGGAGAAACTGGCAAATTTCTATAATGCAATGAGTATCTATTGATTCTAAAATCATTCCCAGTTTTAGAAACCTTGATTCTTTGCAGCTTATCTCAGTCCTGGATCTGGAGCCCTGTGGAGCGATGTGACACATTGACAGGCAAATCTAGATAATGTAGAGGGAGGCCGTCTAAAATTACAGAACACAACAGAAGGGACAATAGAAATGCACACACACACACACACACACACACACACACACACACACACACACACACACACACTTTATATATATATATGTATATATGAATAAAGTGAATAAAGACAGCTGTTAATATGTTTGTTCACAACAGAAAAAGAAGCTCCCCTCACCCCCTCAGTGACATGTGGTTAAAACCTCTTGGACATTTGAGAGCGACCTGCTAAAGTTCTTTAAAAAAAAATCAGAGGCATTTGGGAATTTAAACTCTCAGGCAAATGCCATGATCTTTGTTTTTATTAATCACTGTGCAGCAGAGATGGGCAGTAACGTGTTACAAGTAACGCGTTACTGTAATCCGATTACTTTTTTCAAGTAACAAGTAAAGTAAGGGATTACTATTGCAACAAAAGTAATTAGACTACTGTTACTTTCCCGTAAGCACGCTGCGTTACTGCATTACTAAACCGTGATTTTGTTTGTGAGTGTCTCATGAAAAATGACGTAAGTGCGTGTGGCGTTCGTGGTAACAGACGTGTGCAGATCATCAATGGATAATATGACGAGTGCGGGAGAGAGTACGACCATGTAGCGTTTAAAGCCTGAAAGTGCTGACCTTACTTTCAGTTTGATTCTGTAAAAAGTGACAAAAACATTAGCATCCACTGTACACTGCATGGGAAGAAAACTAATATTTACAAAAAAAAAACCTAAACTTCTGATCAAGTACCGAGCACGCTGCCACAGGTATGTGAAATTCACAGAGATCCCCCCACTGACATCACCGCGGAGGTTCACCTCCACTGGCCCCACTCCTGCCAAACAGGGGAAAATAGATTTAAAAACGATAGTGCCGCTGAGTCTTTGATTTTATTTATTTTCTGCTGTGTTTTACTTGCATCTATTTGAAAGCATGAGTGTAAAAACAAAAAATATTCTATATGCTGGAATAAATAAATAAAATATGTATAAATGTTAAACAAATTTCTTCAGGTCAAAGACTGTTGCATATAATTTAATTTTTGCTTGATGCATAAAGTTAAAAGATTAACAAAAGCTTCAAGAAGAGACTTTTTCAGTTGATTACATTTTATATGATGGATTATGCAGAAAAAGTAGAATTGGGCTGAAAGCTCGATTGCTTTATTACCTATTCAGGTTGTGTATCATGTTTTTTGAAAAAATAACTAAGTAACTAATTACTTTTCAAAATAAGTAATCAGTTAAGTAACCGGATTACTTTTTTTGGAGAAGTAATCAGTAATTAGTTACTAATTACTTTTTCAAGTAATTTGATCAACACTGCTGTGCAGTGATGTAATGCAGATTTTAGCTCTGTGACTGTGGAGGAACCCTTCTAAGCAAACATTGCTGAGCATGTTTCTAATCTTAGTGTCAGAGCAAGTCTATACCAGAGAGTCTGAAGGTTTGTGATGACCACAGTCTGGGGCTTTATGGCTATAAAGCTTATCGATCTGCTCAAGTAGGCAAAGGTGAGAAATGTGGTCCATGTAACAACCTCTCTTCTTCTGAGAGAAGAAGAGAGGTTTGTTACATGGTGGGTCTCATGAACAGAAGGCCAACTATTCAGTTGACCTTCTGTTTGTCAACTATTCAGTTGACTTTCTGTTCGTGAGTTGGTGTAGAAGTCAATACCCAGAAAAAGATGTGTGATTCATTATATGTTGCTTCAGGAAGAAAAAATAATTGCCAGTATAGACTTAACCTGATCGATGAGAGGTTAAAACTCATCACATGCAATTGTAAGGCTATACAATCATAATAGATATTTTTCTAGTCTATTTAACACATCTATCCAGAGGTGATGTTTAATAGGATGACTGTTACTATGCAGGAAATTGGTACATAGCTCAAATGTCTCACATTTTCAAAACCTCCAGTTCAGTTTGTTTAAAGGACTTTTGCAGCACTGTCTCATCAGCAGAGGTAGGGAGTAACGAAGTCCTCCCTTAGTTACTGTAGTTAAGTAGAATTTTCTGGTATTTGTACTTTACTTGAGTATTTCTTTTTCTTTCTGTAGTTCACAGGAAGGGAAAAGAAAGACAGCCATCTTCACTCAGCAATAGAGAAGGATGTAGGAAGAAAGGTTAGATTTAACGGTAAGGATTGCAGAGTGACGCTTGATAAACTGCAAATTTAAATTTTACACGTGATGTCATCATTTTAATCACATGTTGGATTTGTATGTGATGTGTTTTGATAAATTATGTATTTTCATTTTGTGAAATGTCCTGCAAAAAACTAAGATACACAAACTTGTGTTGATCAAATGTTGCATGAAAATGTGGGTAGTTTTGTCCAGGATAAACAGGTTAGTTTGCATGGGATGAATTCACAGTAAGGCGTTGTGTTGGACTAGTGCACAGCAGCTGCAGTGCTTATGGTCAGATTTAGGTTACATCTAAGGTAGCAGAGATGAATTTGCATTTAAGATGATGATGCTTAGATTCATTCACTGAATGCCAACTTACTGTCTAGTGTAAAGACAGTTTAAACAGCATAGTGTCAGTGTAGGGGATGGACATCAGTCAGGACAGCTGTGAAACATCTGCTGACATCCTATTGAATTCAGTCATTAAATCCACAAAGAGCAACCTAAATCAGCTGATCACATCATGTAGAGTAAGAAAATCTACCGAAGTTCACATTAGAAATGATTGTGAGTTGTGATTCTCATGATCATTTCTAATGTGTGTGTTTTCAAACACGGGAAAGGTTATTTGCCGATAGTGTACATCTATTGTTCCGTTTAAAGGAAGAATCCAAACCTACGGATACTGTGAGCCAGATGGATTGCAGTAACATGAGCCTCTATTCATACTGGGTTTTTTTTAGGCTTTTCAAAGGCTGAAGCTTTTCAGCTTACACACAGCATCTGTCTGCGAGTAAATCCAGTGTGTGTTTTTTCTTCTTCTTTTTTCCTTGCTTTTTTGAGTCATTTAAGTGTGAATGTTCAAAATGTTCGCCTTTTAAACAAGATCACCTGTGAAGAACTTTTGCCACCTGGGGATCTGATGCAAAATTAAAGGTAATATTTTTAGGCTTCATAACAGCTCACTAATACAGTGCCAAACAGCTTAATTTCTCTATTTCTAAAGATAATTGATTAACTGGTAATAACAAAAAACAGAATTCAGTGTTGTACTTCAATGCACTTATACAAGATTTAAACAACTTCACATTTAAATGCAGTTTAGTACTAAATAAAAATTTGCATGCCTAAGATTGAAACCTTACGGTCCATCAGCTACAGCAAAGAGCAGGGACCAGACTGTGAATGACCAGAGGGAGGATCCCAAGGTTTAAAATTCAGGCTGCGTCTTATTTCAGTAGCACAGCGCGAGCCTCTCCACTCATCTAGATAGGTTGACCTGCGACCTTTTCGGTCCCCGTGCAGTGAAGAGAGGAGATGGGGTGATTATCTCCAATGAAGTGTGCTGACAAGATGATGAGCAACATTATTACATCTGACATTGCTCGGTTGCTCAGCAGCATGTTCTGACAGCAGATGTCCTGCACCTCATTAGCAGAGGCGTTAGTACACGTTTTGTTGTCCTCAAGCGTATTCGGGACACCCTCTGAGCAGCCGAAATTCCCACAGAGGATTTTGTGTGGCCACGATCGCATGTTCACAATTTGAAGATGAAGTAAAGCTCTGAAGGTAGTCCAACAAATAACAGCTATAGTGAATAAGAACGGTAAAAAGTGCTCATCAGTGTTATGGTTACCATCAGCTCTGAATCTGTGCAGCACCTTATATTCTCACTGCTCCTGAGACCTCTGAGCCGTCATCGTACTTGAAAATGACAAGTTAGTCACTCAGATAATTAGATTTCAGCCGCAACACTGGCAATGAGAAACATGAAGGAGAACCCTCCAGTATTGGTAATCAGTTATTTTCTCAAGTGTCCAATTACAGAATCATAACTTCACCAAAAACTAATGTCTACGAAGATAACCAGTGTTTCCTGACAATAAAAGCAACTCCTAAGGGAAAACATCATCAAGTCATTTAGTGATTATAATCAATCTCGTTTATCTTCTTCTTTCAGGTGCTCTTTTTGTGTGTCACTCCAGTGGATCATCATACCTCTAGCGTCCTCCTCTGTCACTACAACCCTCTGCATTTCCTCCTTCACTACATCCTGTACATGTCCAAATCATCTCAGTCTTCCATCTGAAACTGATCAACCTGAGCTGTCCCTCTAATGCATTCATTTCTAATCCTGTCCATTGTGCTCAGTCCCAATGACTAATAATGACATCTGCAACTCTACTGCCACCTCCTTTTGTGTCACTGCCACTGCCTCCTAATCATACATCGTAGCAGGTCTTTCCTTTCAAGCTTGCTGCTATCCTTCTGTTTCAAATCACCCCTAACACTCATCTCCACCCACTGGAGATAGACTCTCTTGTGCATCGTTGCTTGGGGTGGTTGACGCTCTGTTCTTATCTGCTTAAACCCTGATCTCAGTACAAATCACAGTGTCATGCCGCAAACATCATAGTCCACATAGACTCCTGCCTGGCTTCATTTGTCAGCCTGTTTATCACCATCGTAAACAAGAAAAGGTTTAGAGCTCATCCCTGATGTAATCCCCCTCCCACCTTGAATCCATCTACCATTTCTGTCACTGTCCTCATTCGTGTCCTGCACCATCTTCACTGACACTCCTGACGCCGCGCTTCTGGCGGAAGAGTTTGTTTTAACCCATAAAAGTGTGTTTTGTGTGGAGAAATTGTTCCCAGCCGAGGTGCCCGAACGGAGACCGTTCCCCGTGCGTGCTTTTATTGTCATGGCTTTGGGCATTTAATCGCCGCATGTCCGGCGCTGAAAAGAAAAGAAGCCAGGGGTGTGGCGGTGTCTGGCAGGGTGAGGCTGATTGAAACGGCGCCTTCATCGGTGTTACCCCCTGCCGACGTGGGTGGGGATACGATGGGTGACGTCGATCCGCAGTTTTCCCTGTTTGTTTCCCGCGGGTTTGTTTCCTTAACGGGCGAGGAAACTGATCGGGTGCCGGTGACTATTTTGAGGGATATCATTCTCTCCTGTTGGAGTCTGTGTTGCCCTTATCGGAGCAGTCATCATGTGGCTCGAACATATTGGTGTGGGGGATTAAAATGAGTGTTACAAGCACCTCTGTGCACATGGTGTTTTTGCAGTCGCCTTTGGTTTCAGGGTATGTGAAAGTCGCTGTGCACACGCGGTTGCCAATCGCGGGAGTTTCTTTCATTTTGGGGAATGATTTAGCGGGCGGGCGTGTTTTCCCGTCTCCGGAGATTTTGGAGATTCACATTTCTGCTGCTGCTGATCCTGCCTTCCTCCCGCTGGGTCTGTTTTCTTCCTGCGCAATTACGCGGGCCCAGGCTCGCAAAATGGAGGGAGTGGTAGATTTGGAGAACTCGTTTTTGGCTACTGCAGATGGGGGCCACTTCCGAGGGCTCTGAGAGTGTGGTGAGGGGTAATGACTCGGCTATGTTGCCCATAGATATGAATTTGAGCCTAAATATCATGAAGGACCTGCTAATTGAAGATCAACAGTGTGATGTGATGCTAAAGTCCTGTTACGCTTTCGCTGCAAAACAAGGGGAGTCTGACATGCCAGTGATGTTTTTTATTGAGAGCAGCGTGTTACAGAGATCGTGGTCTCCTGATCCAACTGGCCTGCACAAGGTACACCAGGTGGTGGTGCCGAAGGAGTACCGATCTCGGGTTCTGAGCCTTGCACACGATGCCAGCTCGGCTGGGCATCTTGGCATCAATAAGACATATCAGTGCGTGCTGCGCCATTTTTTTTGGCCTGGGCTTAAAGCTGATGTGGCAAAACATTGTCGCTCGTGTCACACATGTCAAATGGTGGGAAAACCGAACAAGCCGATTCTGCCTGCGCCCCTCCAACCTATCCCGGTGATTGGGGAGCCCTTTGAGCGTGTGTTGTTGGACTGTGTGGGCCCCTTACCGAAGACGAAATCTGGCCATCAGTATATATTGACAGTAATGTGTGCCGCTACTCGTTTCCCTGAGGCGTTTCCATTGCGTACTGTGAAGACCAAAGGCATAGTGAAAGCTCTTACGAAGTTCTTTTCCACTTTCAGGTTGCCCAGGGTAATACGAACTGATCAGGGCACGAATTTCATGTCAAAGATATTCACGCAGCTATTAAAGGAGCTGCGAGTTGAGATCAGACATCTAGTCCGTATCATCCTGAGTCACAAGGGACTCTGGAGAGGTTTCACCAGACATTGAAGTCTATGTTGTCAAAGTATTGTCTCGGGACTGGTAAGGAGTGGGATGAGGGGCTTCCCTTATTGTTGTTTGCCGTTTGAGAAGCCAAGCAGGAATCCCTCGGTTTCAGCCCAGCTGATCTCGTTCTTGGACACATGGTACACGGGCCATTGCGATTGCTTAAGGAGAAATGGTTGTCCGAATCGCATCGGGTGGAGCATAATGTGTTGGATTATCTGTGTGCTTTTAAGGAATGTCTCTCTTGTGTATGTCAGTTGGCCCGCGACCACTTGAGGCGAGCCCAGGGCGGCATGAAAGCACGGTTTGACAAGAAATCCGTGGTTCGGACTTTTGCCCCAGGGGAGAAGGTGCTGGTTCTGCTCCCGGTGACTGGGTCTAACCTTCGAGTTCGATTTTCTGGTCCTTATGAGGTGGATTGGAAAATCAGCAATACTAACTACGTCGTTAAAACGCCTGATCGGAAGCTGAGCACCACCCACAAGACAATGTTTTGATGGAGAAAAGTGGCTGTATGCCGGGGGCTCGGTTGAGGAATTCCGAGATGTTGGCAACTTTGGAGTCCTCTGTCTCTAATTTGCCACTCTCTACTCGCAGGGATGTCCTAGGGTTAGTGACAGCTCATCAACCTTTGTTTTCTGACCACCCTAGTCAAATATCTGTGCTGTGTCACGACATCACGGTGGAAACTGACGGGCCGATAAAACAGCACACTTATCGTGTAAAACCCACAAAGCGAAGCTTGATGCAGCAAGAAGTTGGATATCTTATTGAGCATGGTCTTGCCATTCCCAGTCGTAGCGCGTGGAGCTCGCCTTGTATTCTGGTACCAAAAGCGGACAATACCCCCCGCTTCTGCAGAGATTTCCGGAAAGTGAATGCGGTTACGAAACCGGACTCATTTCCGCTCTCGCGGATGGAAGATTGCCTCGATCGTGTTGGTTCTGCTCAGTATGTTACAAAGCTGGACCTATTGAAGGGGTACTGGCAGGTTCCATTAACACCTAGAGCTTCGGAGATCTCTGCGTTTGTAACGTCCGATCACTTCCTCCAATACA
>NW_005187586.1:180407-184817 GCF_000239375.1 Pundamilia nyererei
CGATCAAGGCGTTGTTGTGTACTTGCAGCTCCTGATTTCGCTCGCCTGTTCGAGTTGGAAGTGGACGCTAGCGCGTCTGGTGCAGGGGCTGTCTTGCTGCAAGAGAGCAAGCAGGGGATCGATCATCCTGTTTGCTACTTCTCTAAGAAGTTTCATAAACATCAACGCTATTACAGCACTAGCTTCACCAACTCTTTTTTTTCTGTAGATCTATGTTATGGCTCATAGGCTTTATGCCTCTGACCATCACCTTTCCAGTCTTCATCCTCTTCATAGCTGCCTTCTCTTCCTCCTTAATAATCCTTTTACTTCCTAATTCACTAACTGTCTCACTGGGAAATAATAATAATGATGATAATAATAAATAATGATGATTTGGGTTTTAGTTGCTTTTAAGCTTTTCAGCTTTCTGGTATGGTGCATGTCTTGCAGTGGCACACATATAGAACAGAACAGTTTCTTTGTTTTTTACTGCCATTGACCACTTTAGATGCCTGCTGTGAAAAATGGCTATTCTTGGCTAGTCCTTTTTGTCCTCCATGGAAATATTTGCATTCTTTATGTTTTCTCGCTTGTATTCTTTCCTTTAATTTGTCAACTGTCACTATGCTCTGCTACTGGAAAACATATTCTCAGGGGGTTAGATGAAATAGTTTGGCAGAGCTAATGATATGATCTTGTTAGTAGCTGAGAATAGACATAGACGCAGCATTATCTTACTTTAAGTCGTTATAAAAAAATATGATTGGTAGGGGAAGGAAGCTGCTGGGAGCTTACTTCCTGGAAACTGAGGTTACAATTCACAGAGGAGAACTGGAGATTGAAAAATGTTGCCTGGTTTGATGAGTCTCGATTTCTACATTCAGATGGTAGGATCAGAATTTGGAGTGAACAACTTGGACACATTTTGTCTTTTATCAACGGTTCATGTTCCTGGTGATGGTAGTGTAATGGCACAGGGGATGTTTTCTTTGCACACTTTCGGACTCTTAGTATCAACTCGTTTAAACACCACAACCTACCTGTGTATTGTTGCTGGCCATGTCCTTCCCTTTGTTGTGTGCCCATCTACTGACGGCCGCATCCAGGCAGGTTAGCACACCATGTCACAAAGCTCAAATCATCTCAAACTGGTTTCTTGAACGTGACACTGAGTTCACCGTACTCAAATGAACTCAGCTCGACCGTCACCAGATCTCAATCCAACAGAGCAACGCTCGGATGTGGTGCAATGGACAATTCACCATGGATGTGCAGCCGACAAATTTGCAGCAAGTGTGTGACACTGTCACGTCAATATGGACTGAAAGGAGGAATGTTTCCAGCACCTTTTTGAATCTATGCCATGAAGAATTAAGGCAGTTCTGAAGGCAGAAAAAGAGGGTCCAACCCAGTACGGGGTATACCTAATAAAGTGGCAGGTGTGTGTATTTTAATACAGTCATCAGTTATTTCTAATAAGATGTGTCAAGTCTTGTGAACGTAGTGCAGACAAGAATAGGCAGATATAATGGATAAAAAGATGCAAAATAAAACTTCTCTGACATTTTTTGCATTTTTTACCAGCATATATCAAAGAGCTTTTAAATTATGACACAGGAGCAGACCACCCTAATACTAAATACAGTGCCTAATAAAGTGGCCCGTGAGTATATTTTTAAAAAAAGGCTTATATCACAAAAAAGGAGTACCATTTAAAAAAAAAAAGTTCTATGCAAAGTTTGCTGTCTTCTGCTAGTTTGGTTCCAATCTGTGTCACATTCATCATATTCCAAGGTTAACCACTATCTGCTGCTCACTACCCTTCGAGCAGATTGCCAGTTTAATCCAGATGAAAATATTTTGTTAGCATCCGCAGCTAAAAGAAACTCAAACATTCTGTGTAATAAAAGCTTTGGCATACGAAATGTAATCACAGCAATTTCAAACAGTTGGCAGCTGAGGCAGAACCAGACTGGCAGGAATTTGTAAACCCTTTTTCCTCTGTACCGATAAAAAGAACCTGACAGTTTTCAAAGAGTATTTTGTTTGCTTCTATCAGATTTCCATGATTTCTGTTGCACATATGGTGAGGTTATATTTTCATTTTCAGTTATTGTGATAGTAGCCAACTCTAAGACCACATCAGCTAGGACATACACGCATATAATACAAGAGAAAATCTGAGTTTCTCATTGTGAACTTAGTTATTTGCTTTAATTAACAGGCTGAGCAATTCAAAGCATTTTAAAGATGTTCTTCAGGAAGAGAAAATCTCTTTTGGGGGGGATTTTCTTTGCCTTTGCTTCGGCTCATTTAGGTGAAGGTTGGCAACCAAGGTTAGAATCTTCTTGATTATTTGCTTTATAACTAATAACGATACATAAAGGATATCATAAAGCTATGTTATCTGGCTGGTGGTGAGGACAGCTCTACTCTAAGCTTGCCTGTCTTTGTCACACACTGTTTAGAAGTCTTGGCTTAAGGGGACAAATCCTTTCCACACAAACACAACATCAGATGAAATAAGGCGGCGCTGTGAGATCTGTCCTGTGTTCTGAAGATGATCTCTAAGATCCATCTTCACAACACCCTGCAGATCCTCTGGCTTCAGGATTACCCGAGACACACATTTAGCTGCTGTTAAGGGGTCGGCAGAGGCTGGATTTGAATCCTGAGACACGATGCTAGGACAGAAATTCTCTGCAAGTGAGTGGTTGTTGGTCAGATGTGGTTGTTTGCTGAATTCTGGACTGAATACAGGATCATCTGTGGCCACATGACCTGTTACCATGATATCTCTTCAATGCTCAGTGATCTCGTCTTGACGCTCATCTCAAAGGTTCTGAGGTGCGGGGAGGGCAGCAAAGGTGAAAGGCTATTCAACCAGAAGACATCGTGACATTTTCAATAAAGAGACCCTGCAGTGACTGAGAAGAGGGAGAATAGCTCACATATCCTTTTGGCACCTCTAACATTTAGATTAATTTGAGAAGGCTGCCTTGAGGCTGCCTTGAGGCGTTATATAAATAAAATTGAATTGAATTGAATTGCTGTTGAAATGGACTGTGTTTGTCTTGCTTCGGTCATTTCCGGATATTTGCTGATGCCAAATTTAATGCTGTTCACACCGTTTCCCGTCTTACAGCCTCAGCAAGTTACAGTTATGTTGGGAAATTTTTGGACATTGTTATACCCAGTAAAAAGGTTAGGGTTACACATTATAAATAATTTTATTTCAGTATTGTGAGTGTGTGTGTGTGTTGTCTTCTATGTCTGGAACATGTGGACATCACCAAATAACACCTTTCTTTGCCAGACCTCCACTGCAGCTGTTCTCAGGTATTCCTTGCTCCAGTTAGTTTTTTCCCGTATGCTCCTTTGGGTTGGAGGTGACTGAGAGAGCCTTTTGCTGAATATTCCACCTCTACCTTCAAAGAGTCCTGCACTGCTTTCAAGGTGTCCTGCGGTTCTTTGTCCAGCTGTACTGAAGAGCACTCGCATTAAACTTTCCTACATTTGGCTGAATCTCAGCATAAAGTTGAGCACTCAGAATTCATCCTGCTGCTTCTGGCTCCAACATGTCTTGCAAATTATGTTATGTGCTTCAGAGCTTTATCCTTACTTAAAGTAATACTCAAACAGATTTATGTTTGTGTCATCTGGAGTGGGGTTTTCTTCTGTGACCGCTTCAATTTTCATAGACTTGGAGAGTTGGCAGGATGTTCTGAAGAGGTCCTTGAGATCTTTCATGCTGTTGTGCATTTTGTTTTTTGTTTAGAATGTACCAAACTATTGATTTATAATATATTTTTTAGAGAATTTGTTTGGTTTTTGCAGCCTGACCCACAGTTAGAGCACTTTTGTTAGCATGTTGTGGGTTCAGAGCAAGAGCTTCCAAATTCAAATGCCAGGAATATCTGCCTAAGCAAATAAAATTTGCTTTGTTATAAGCAAATAACAAAGAACTGGCCCACATATTTTCATAAAATAGCTGTTGAGTCATCGATCCAATCACCTTTCACTCTGTTTAAAAATTAAAGAGCGAGAGGTGTGGAAGGACTTTGTGGTGTACCTTTAGTGCTCCTGCTTCAAACAAGCTACAAGTCTGTGACTTGCTTTCAAAGGCTGAGCTATGACGACACCAAGTGGACAAAGTTGTTAACACCAGCTGGATACAGTATTTGTGGTTTGGTATAGGCTCAGTTAACATAGCTGCAAAGAGGGAAGTTTTTCTCTTCCTTTTAAAGCATTGATATATTTGCGTCATTGGCCTCATTTACAAGACTGATGCATATGTTGTTTATTTGGTGAGCTGTTTGGTTCAGACAGAGTTGGATTGCCCAAACTCCTCCCACAACATCTGGGTGCAACATGCCTAGCCAGATGAGCCATCTCGACTCCTGTCACCTATTCATCGTTTTTCTTCCC
>NW_005187586.1:184837-227259 GCF_000239375.1 Pundamilia nyererei
CCCCCCCCCCTTCCCCCTACTGTCCTCACGCATTCTTTTCCACTTTCTATGCTCTCATTTGTGTCTCCTTACCCCTTCTTTCCTTTTACTACCTCTGGCTTAGAACAGTCCAAATCTGTTTTTGTCTGAAGTTATAAAGAAAGAAATCATAAAGCAGAAGCATGTTTTCTGAACATGGGCTAAGTTACAGATTTATATAAAAAACTAGTGTTGAAACTGTTTGGGGAATGAAAAGAAAGAAAAGAGTGTGAGATAACTTTACTCAGAGATGGACAATGATAAGAGAAAGACAGGAGAAGATAAGAAGACGAGAGGTTGCTTTCAAAGGTAAGGGCTGCTCGTGGCATTTGATAAACTGGAACTTTATATTATATGTGTTATTCAAAGGTTGCATGAAAACACCCGGCGGTTTAGTGCTTGATTAACAGGTTAGCTTGCAGTAATGTGGTTAATTTAAGTAAAGAACAGTGTTTCGGACTGCTGCAGAGCAGCTGTGGCGTTCATGGTCAGTTATGATGTTTAGATCTATTCGACCTTTATACCAAAGGAATAACCGTCTAGTGTAGAGACAGTATAAACAGTATACTGTCAGTGAAGGGAATAGAATTTAGCCAGATAGCTCATGAGACATGTGCTTGCATCTCGTTGTGTATAACTACAAAGAGCAGTAAAGCTCAGAGCAGCAGCGCTTAGCATAGATCAGCCGATCAGAGTTCCTATGTACTAATATTATTTTATTATTACATTAATATAGCACCAGGTTCAGTTAGCTTTGCACAAAAATAGCTAAGAGATGCATACTTCAAAGACCTAATGTCTTACTTTGCGTGCACGCCAGACTTTTTCACTTTTACTCGAGTAAAGAAGATGAGTCCATACTTCAACTTTTACCATAGTATTTTTTAACACAAGTATTTGTACTTCTACTTAAGTAAAGAATGTCTGCACTTTTGTTATCTCTGCTGGTAGACAAACCTTTGGTCTCTGCTTTAAATGACAGTATAGCTTTCCCTTGTTTCCAACTGTGTGTGCTGAGCTACATTAAGGCTGCTTACACTGCCAATCTTACTCCAGAAATCAAGCAAGCACAACACCTACCACTAAATCACAGCCACATCTTGCCAGACACGTGGTTGCTGTCCAATCACAGTTCTCTGCTGTGTCAGAGGTTTGGACGCTGGAATATCTTACATGTTACCTAAAACAGGCCGCTTGTCCTGTTCAGAAAACTATAAATCTTGGGCAAGTGCCTTTGCAAGCGTACTTCTATGAAACCTCTACATAACAGTAGGTATGTAACGGCCTGCAATAATAAGAAAAACAGTACACAGTGGGATTTTACAGACAGAGCCACTGACATTCCTTCGGGATCTGTTTTAGCTTATTGTTCTTTCAGAGCTTTATCCCTTGTTCCTGAGAAACCAGCTACCCCTGGATCTTAGTCCAGACATTTCCCCGAGGGATTCAGGGCAGCATCTCATTTGTATGTGACTTACGTGTATTACAGCAGCAATAGCAAAAGCAATGTGTGCTGAATCCTCTGGGTTTAGGTTAAGAGAGAGGGAGTCTTAGCTTGCGACAGACAGGCGCAGGCACCCCCTCTTCATTCCAGTCCACATTTCATTATGACAGGAATCTTAAATCACATGAAGACTTCAGGGACTATCCAACAGGAGGGATGCGTGGTAGTGGGGGGGGATCTGGATATGATCAGAGGAAATGCTTTGTATGTCTGAAAGAAATAATTCACGCTCAGGTCTGGGGGATACATTACTCAGTACTTTAGTTTTGCTTTTTTAAACTAGTCTTGCGATTTGTAGCATTGTCATGGTTTCTTTTCCAGATCTAATATTTTCCTGATAATTTCCCAGTAGTTTTCACTGAAGTTTCCTGGAACAGCTATGTGGGTTTTTTTTTTTTTTAATTTATTGGTGCTACAGAAAAACAGAGACACACTAATTCAGTTAAGTCCACTATAGTCCAAAAGAAGATCATCATTTCCATACACTAATTAGTTTTTTTCTGGGACTTCTATGACCTTCCATGTGGGAGAGCAGCTGCAAGACAGCATGCATGGGAGCAGCACGGCTTGAGACGGGTTGCAAAGCAGCCTGCAGATGTGTGGCAACTGTAGAAGCTAAAGCAAAGCATGAAGGTGGTAATGGTGCATGATTAGGAAAACACAGTTTTAGTTTTGCTTGTGTAAAATTGAACCTATACATGTCAGCTCTTTTCTTTTGGCTCCTACAGGAAATGTATTCCTACTCTCACCACAGATGGTTTTTAAATTCTAAAAAGGTTTTAAAATTCTTTCACCATATTTAACCACTCAAGGTTTTGCGTCTCATGCAATGAAAAGTGTGCCTTATAAAGTCGAGCCAGAGGCCGAAAGAATGTGCACAGTTCCACTTCACACATACACGTTACACACATGTGTTTACTGTACTGCACCACACAATCTCTCTCTCTCTCTAAGAGGCCCAGGCCCCCTGCTTGGGTGGCAGCAGCCGAGAGAATAAGCAAAGTAAGGCGGAGATAGAGGAATCTGATCAGAAGCCAGATTGGCTCCCTTCCCCAGCCGGACCTCAAGCGTGTAGGACCTTGGCGGGTGGATAGACAGGCGGTTCTGGGACTCGGAGAAGGAAGAGCGGCCAGCTGGAGTGGTAACAGTGTGGTATTGTGAGCTGACTGACTGACTGACGCCTGAGAGGAGCAGAAGAGCAAGCTGCCGGGGTGGCCTCTTTCTGGGCCTCACAGGGCCCCAGCGCACTGATGCACTGCTCGAAGTGGGCCAGTCAGACACAAGAGCACAGTCAAGAGCAATTGGGTGGGTGTGTGCTCAGCACAGATCGAAGACAAAGAAGCATCCAAACAGGGACGCTTGTGTACAGTGAGCTGGAAGAGAAGAGGGGCAGAAGGCTTTGTTGACACTGTTCTAAAACTTCCATTAAAGCGATGATTATCAGCATTGTGGGTGAATTATTGCACGATTGCAGCTGATGCTGCAAAACTCAGTTTATTAACAGAGGAAAACAGCAACAAAACCATAGCTTAGATTTGGAGATAAAGACTGTGCATTTATTTCCCCTTAAAATGCACCACTGTTTTAAATGAGGCTGTGATTTTCATGGCAAGAAAATCTGTTTCTCTGTAACCAAAATGAAAGGAATGATTATCATCACGGGGAGTTTATCAGAAGAGCAAAAAGCCTGTTTGAACAAAAAACCTTCAGAGCAGAAGCAATCGCTCTGCCTGCCAGAGGGAGGCAGTGTTCACATTGCACATGTTTTTACATTCTTCACAGCATCCATTTTCCATCCAATTCTTTGCAGCTTTTAAGACGCAAAATGATCGCCTGCCACGGAAGCTGAGAGCAAGCAGTTATCTTGTTATTGATGTGGGCGCTTTGTAGAGAAAAGGGGGCTGCCACATTCTGCCAGAGAGGACAGCAGCACAACACAATAAAAGGGAAGATCTGAGGAAGTCTGAGGAATGTGAAGAATGGGGAGAGTAAAAAAACCTCCTCAGAGGATGGACAAGGCTGTGGCTGTGTCACACTTAAACCTGAAACACACCATAAAGCTATTTTTAGGAGTATGTTTAGAGCATTGTGGGAGATGCTGGAATTGCTCAGCACATTATGCACCACAAAAGAGATTTTTATACATTTTAGGTTTCAGGAAAAAACCCAATCAAGCGTGGAAACATTGCACATATGGAGGATAAGCAGACACTTGAGGTTATGGTGTACATCTGTCCTGGCACCTCGTCAGAACATCATCTGGTTACCCATTCTGTTTGCTCTGAAACTGAGCATGCCTTGTATTTATCCTCCCACATGCGGCCTCAGCGGGGAATCCATCAGGTTAAAATACAGCAGAGTCTGGAGAACAAAAAAACGTCTTTTTGCTGAGATATGGGCGAAAGGGGGGAACACACGAGACAGAAGTGAAAACTGAGAGAGAACAGACCACACTGTCGTACGCTCGGTCTTGGTAAATACTTTATATGCAATTATTTTTGATTTTTGCAAACACTGTATAGAAAACACTTACGGTAACATTTTTTTAAACATTTAAAGCGCATCTGAGTTTCCAGACAGACATGGCACAGTATAATCTACAGCTTTAGAAACGCTCTCTCCTGTTCTCGTCCTCTGGCCTTGTCCATACTCAGCACTCCCCCAAACACATAAAATCTCTTCCTCACACACACACACACACGCGTGCACACACACACATACTCACAGCCACCACTATCAGGCTCTCCACTTATTATTCACAGTAAGCTTTATAATACTGTTTCTGTATTGTATGATGGTTCTCAACATTTTTTCTTTATTACTTAAAATAGCTATCGACATTTATACTGTAATATTTGGGAAGTGATACATTTGTATTTACATAAGCTTATCAGGCAAGAATCAAATACAACATGTGTGTAACATTTGTATAGCTTTACACAAGTTTGAATATTCTGCTGGAGTCGCTGACTGAAGACCATTTCCAACCGATGGTTTCCAGTCTGTTCAGGACAGTTCAGTTAGAAAAGAAGAAAGAGTTTGGGTTTTTTTTTCCTCCTCCACAACGGTGCCTCAGTCACTCGGAGGGATGACACAGAGCACACAGAGACAGCTGGTCACTGGCCGACTGCCTGCGGGGCCACAGCAGCACCCCCCCTTAGAGCTGTCTGAGAGCACGAGGAGATTACGGGAGACTGGACGTGACTGGAGATGCTGTGAGGTGCTCACAGTATGTCGGACTCATACATTCAGCAGAGGCCAGGAGGTGTAAGTCGTTATATCTCGAATGGCTGTGATTTAGGGGGTCTTACAACCTCAGTGTGACTGGCACATTCAATCACTCGCTCTTATCTTTTTGATTGGTACAAGACGGAGTTGAGTAAACTTGGCAAATGGTCGTAGTACCACGTCTGATTTTAAAAGCAGATGCTCTCTTCACTTCTAGCTAATCGTACAATACGAATTGTACTTCCTCGTCTCTTACCTTTTCTTTTTCATGCACACACACACAGTTGCAAGCACTCGCATGTACACCCCATATACACAAAGTACAGAATTGGGAATTACACCGACAAAGAGTAGGATGAAACCTTGTGAGCAGACACGCGGCCACGCATACACACTGGGACCTGGGTAAGAGACCAAACTTATGTGAGAGGAAAGTGAGGCACATAATGTGACAGGCAAAAGAGAGCCTGGATTTTGGTATACTTAAAACAGAAGTCGGATGTGGGTGGTTAAGGTGTCTCGGACGGGGCTGGGCTTTCACTCCAGTGAGAACTTCTAAAAGACATTTCGCACCTATGTTCTCCCAGGTGCCGTACGCGTACTCTGAATCTTTTTTAAGAGACAGAGGCAGTAGCTCTATCGTCTAAATGAATCAACAGCTATGCTCTGTGAATAATATTCAGGGTTCGGACTAAGGTACGATAGCAAAGATATGAGCAGTGCGTAAAGGCCTAGCTTTACTTTCACGTTCTCGTTTGCTGTTGCCAAGGCTGAAGGCATTACGTTCCACATAATCAAACATTTCAAGAATGTATGTGCTCCAACAGTCTCATATAAACTCTGAGTTGGGACCAGACATCTTTCTGCTGAGTCCCTACATGGCAAGAGTGGCAGTAGATTATTCTGACCTGGTGCTAGGAGAACATGGACTTAACTTTGTTTTCTTTGTTTCCTTGATCTAAAGGTTAAGGAACGATAGGCGCTGACAGGGGTTGCAAATGGAAACGCTGAGAGATTCAACTGAGAACAACTATAAAGGTGCCTGTTTGCTGAGTATTTACTCAAAATGGGGCAGCACTTTGCTATTCCTCTATGTAAATATTGTTTCGTAACTTCCTTTATGATAGTTAAAAGCTACTTCACTGTCTTGGGTGCATTGGTTCATATGGTCAGTTCATTTTATTTCATATAGATAACAGAAAAATAGCAAGGGAGAATGAGAGAGAGAAGGTAATCTGTCCATCCTTCCAGTCAGCCCTCACTTTGTTAGGATGGGGATCTTGTGTTTATTGTATTGTGTTTTAGTTCAACCATCGTCTGGGGTAGAGTCTTCGGGGGTGGACGAGTCTTCCGCAAAGTCGTCCGTTGACCCGCTCTTGTGGATGCGGCCGTCGCTACGCATGCTGTGGAAAGTCTTGCGGAAAGCCTCCATCATCGAGTGCGCCAGCTTCTTGGCCTCCAGCTTGCTCTCGCACTCCACAGCGTGGCAGTCCATCTGGAAGGACAGGTCGTCGTTGATCTCCCGGTAGATCCAGGCAAATATGTTGGGTTTAACGCTGTGGTCAGCTGTGCAGTAGGCGATGCGCGCCACCTGGTAGGTGTCCATGGTTACTGATGCCTCTCCGCGATCGTCCATGTGGTGAAGACGCACCTGAAAGGGCCGGATCTCCAGCAGAGAGCCGCTAGCCGGACAAGTGCCCTGCTGCTGAGCCAGGGCGCGATGCTCCACCAGACCGACCACCGCCGACTCTGTGCAGCCAGACAGGAACTGCGTCCCAGAGATTGTCACCTTGCCCAGATAGGTCACCTGTAGCAAACAAGATACATAAATCTACAGTGAGACTCTTTTTTTAATTTACAATGCAATGCTTAACAAATCTACATATGAAATTGGTTACTAATGAACCGCTGTGCTTTAATCTTTAGTTAAACATAAAAGGTGTAAACTAAGCAACAGTGGGACAAGGTTGGATCCTTGAGGAACACCACAAATAAGTGGGCATAGGATAATCTTTTTTCATGTTATAATTACATCATATTTCAGCATCTATGAAAGAGCATCCACCCATTCAGCTCATGTAAACATCTGCAAGTCACTGCTGAGTCACTCTGTAACTGAATGTGATCTGAATGATCACAGCAAAACGAGCCTTCGTCGTCGTCAAACTAATCACTGTGAAAAGCTCCAGTTCATTTTGATTTGTTAGTCACCTCACACAATTTCAATACTATCATTGCTGAAAGGGAGCTAATGTAGAAGAAAATATGCATTATAAGGATTGATATGCTTCAAAACCAGGGTGCTTCACGTCTTTCTGTGCAGAGAATGACGCTCTTTACGATCAGATCAAAGTGATAAGGTTTTTTGATGGTACTGAATGGTGTTTGATGTGTTATCTGTTGTACCAAAGACAAAAAACACTACATTTAACTGTGGCTGCAACATGTATTATGTATTATGGAATACCATAGTAATGACACTGCATACCGGGTGAGTGATAGACTGTGGAGATGGAGAGAGATAAGGTGGGAGACGTAAGAAGCGAACAAAGCTGGAGTTTTTTGGGGGGAGTGTGGCCAGTTCAAGAGGAGCCCAGAAATAATGGCTGACTTGTGCACTTCTCTACATGCTGTTCTTTATGGCTTTACAAAAATACACAGAGGAGATGCCTGCTATGAGTCAAACACTCAAAGAGTTTTCCCCCCTGCCTGTTTATTCGGGGGCAGGGGAATACTCTGAACCCTTTAAGAGTTCGCTGAGGCTGGCTTGCATGCAGTGCATATTTAGCTCCAGATAGCATGTGAGCAACAATAAAAGCAAATTCTAAAGGAGAGGAAAGTGTATCAATCATATCAACATTTATGAATTTATGAATTGTGATGTGTGTTGAATGTGAACATTTCTGGCACAATGCACAACACTCGAATGTCAAACCAGACAGTGATCTTGATAAAACTATTCCCAAAGAAATTCCAGCCAAATATCCATCCTCACATCTATTCTGATAACAAAAACGTCATCCAACAGATATCCATGCCAGACTGACAAAAAACACAGAAAATGACACAAAGCAGAGGCCCGGGCCATGGTTTATTTAATCATATAATTTAACTGCTTTCATTTTGTTTAGTCTGGACCAGTCGAGTCTACCTGCGCTGGTTCACTGCTACATTTTTGACTGCATGGGACTCTTCAGTGTAAGCGTTGAGGATAGACAGGCCAAGCTTAGGGCAATTACCATAAAGCTGGAAAACTGAAAAGCTGGACCTGGACCAAAAAGCTTGGGGGACACGATTATGAAATTAATGTATCATTAATTGAGCCCAAACGATACAGGAGTTTTCGACTGATACCGATATCTGGTGATCAAAAAGGTCAGATATGGATATATATTCAACACAAAACACATTTTAGGTGCCGTTATTTAACTTTTTCGAGTCTGTCCAACTCCACTCAGATCAGCTGGTTTTTTGTGGCAATCCAAACACTGTTGCCAGCAAGGAAGTTGCAGATTGCCCTCTGGTGGACCAAGTATGCAACTTCAACAATTATAACATGCTTGAAGGGTGTTTCTCCAGTCTCCTCTTTCCTTTTTAAATATACATTTAGTGGATTTTATAAAGGCCAATGCCACAAGACCCTTTTGTTTTGTTTAATTCATGTATAAACAGAAATGTAGTAATTACAACAGGGAGTTGTAGTTAATGTGTTTATAGTAGCCTTAGATCTGTACTGAAAATGCTTGTTCAACATTCAGACTCATTTTGTGACTTTGATTCACTGCCATATGAAACATTCCTGACCAGAAAAATTAAGTTTCAGTGGTTGAACATTACTCTTGATTCATTTCTGAATTCTCAGAATTCAAAAATGCGAAATTTAAAGTATTATTTGCTTTAGTGGTCTAAAAAATGTGTACACATAGATGTAGGAGTACAATAGGCAAGGCAAGGCAAGTTTATTTGTATAGCACAATTCAACAACAAGGTGATTCAAAGTGCTTTACAGAGACATTAGAAACAAGAACAAATAAAAAGCATGATTTAAAATTGATTAAAACAAGCAAATAAACTAACTAACTAATTAACAAACAAACAAACAAACAAACAAACAACAGTATATAAAATCAAAACAGATAAAATCAGAACAGTAGATAAAATCAGTAGTTAAATGTAAGTTTTGAAATTTAAGCTTAAAGTGTGGATTTGGTGCTTTATTCAAATGCAGCTGAGAACAGGTGAGTCTTCAACCTGGATTTAAATAAACTGAGTGTTTCAGCTGATCTGAGGCTTTCTGGGAGTTTGTTCCAGATATAAGGAGCATAAAAGCTGAATGCAGCTTCTCCGTGTCTGGTTCTGACTCTGGGAACTGATAAAAGACCGGATCCAGATGACCTGAGGGATCTGGAAGGTTCATACTGGGTCAGGAGGTCATTGATGTATTTTGGTCCTAAACCATTCAGAGCTTTATAGGCCAGCATCAGAACTTTAAAGTCTATCCTCTGACGGACAGGCAGCCAGTGTAAAGACCTCAGAGCTGGACTGATGTGGTCCACTTTTTGGTCTTAGTGAGGACTCGAGCAGAAGAGTTCTGAATGAGCTGTAGTTGTCTGACTGATTTTTTAGGTAGACCTGTAAAGATGCTGTTACAGTAATCAAGCCTACTAAAGATGAATGTGTGGACTAGTTTTTCCAGGTCCTGTTGAGACATCAGATCTTTTATCCTTGATATATTCTATTCTACAATAGTACCATTCTTTTAATCTTGTAAAAAGTTTAAAACAGTAAAGCACAGAAAAGGCATCTCAGATTTTTTAAAGACAGAATTCAACATGACGCTGCAAACCGGACCGACAGTGTTTAGAATATTTTGCCAGTATAAGGTGGACCGATGAATAAACTCACATAAAAGTAGGTCAAAGAATCCTCTGGAAAGCTTGTTTAAAAGTAGCATCTGTATTTGTTCCATTTATATAAACAAACTCCAGCCTCCCTCTATGGTGTATGAGCCCTCATAATATCACGATTCCCTGATTACAGTACAACAAAATGTGGATTCCCAATTTAAAACACGGGAAGAGATCCAGGCAGCGAATGCAGCCTGGATCATGCCTGGTTTTCATTAGTGGTGGGCACTAATGTGAGACATGCAGGCTTCACACTGGATTCATCATTCAGCTGAGCACCACAGGTCTGCAGGAGCAGCCTGGAGGCTGGGTGGTTTTGATAGCCAACCGCCCCAACACCCTCTCGCAGCCAAACGGCGGTTACTCAGTCAGCCAACAGATCCAAAGACTACGCCAAGATACATCAACCATCCACAATGTGCCTTTTGTACGTCAAATAGAAATAAAGAGTCATTATGGTTACTTTTCACTGCGTCTCCCATTTTGATATTGAGTTACTTGTTTAATCTGCCGTTGTTTTTACTGATTGCTTGCTTCCTAGTTAAATGAAGGCTGGCTGCTTTGCCAGGTTGTATTCAAGGCCAAAAAAAAGACAGTTAAATGTTTTCTCTTACATCCACATGTCTGCTCCGCTGGCTCTATTCTGCTACTGTGTTTGAAAATCAGGATATAATCTAGTTGATCTGCCTTGTTCAAAAAGAGCCGCAGCAGCCTGCTATTGAAAGCAAATAAATCCATTCTCGGGATGCTTTCAGAGGGGACCGGCCAGGAGGTCAAGAGGATACAAACATGTTTGATTTTCAAAGCAAAACTTTGCTATTTAATTTTGGCAAGTCCGAGCTGGTCGTGGTAAATTTCTTAACTTTGTAGGAAAGCAGAGACTAATACTAGTGCTATACAGGTTTGTGCATGTGTGTGCAGCGCACACAGAAAGATAAGTGAGGAATGTGTGAAGTGAGGAGGTCAGCAGACCGAGCAAACATTAGTTTATTTCTTTAAAGTCCAAACCAAACATGCAGCTGAAGAGGAAACTGTTAGATTGCTCAAGAAGAAAGATGAGAGACAGCTAGAAATAGAAGAAAATATTCCTCAATGAGGCAGTGTTCATGTGAAGAAAAAGAGGAAAATAGACGAGTAAAACTCTGGAAGTGCATGATTTTCTGGTTTGCGGTGCATGAATCACCCATTTCATCTGCACTGGTATTTTTTTCCTGAGACAACACTGAGCCCATTTACACCTGGTTTTAAAAATGTGCTCTCTAGGTGATAAATGTGCATCTACTGTTTGAACTCCAGACAAACTAAATGTGAAACTAAATCTGGAGATTATTATTATTAGGCTTGGCTGCTGATTAAAGGCAGCACAGATCCAGCTTTTATATTATTAGGTTATATTTTAATATGTGAACAAAGAACTGAGCCATCGTTTCTTCAGTGTCAAAGCTACCCAGCAATACGTGTGAGTGCAGCCAGTGGTACACAGGAAACACGAACTGTTAATAATACATTTGGGGAACTTAATTTTCCAAAATGCATATCCGGTATAAAATAAAATCCACATTGTTGCTAGGATACTATGAAAGTGACCAATCGAAAGAGGACCAGTTCCTCTTCTGGTTTCTTCCCTATTAAAGTGTAGATTTTAACTTTGAAAGCAGTTATTTTGCAAGTGTCAGCAATCACTGCAGGTGAAATGATTTCAGGTCAAGTGTCTTGAGGAGAGAAAATGGAAATAAAAACAGCACAGACATATACACTTACTGACACACATACTTTATTGTGTACGCCTTGCTAGTATCAGGTTGGACCAATTTTGCCTTCAGAACTGCGTCAATTCTTCGTGGCGCAGAATTGAAACGTGGGCGGAAACATTCCTCCGAGATTTTGGACCATATTGATATGATACACAATCACACAATTCCTGCAGATTTGTCGGCCACATCCCAAAAGTGCTCTGCTCAGATCTGGTGACTGTGGAGGCCATGTGAGTACAGAAGAAGAAACCTGCTTTAGATGATTTACATGAACTTTGTGGCGGTTTACCCCGCTGGAAGCAAAACATGGGCACACTGTGGTTTAAATGATGCACATTTAGCACTAAGTGGGGCACAAAGTGTGTCAAGATCATTACACCACCATCCTGAAACCCAGAGAACAGTAAGGCACTGGATGTTTTCTGTTTTTCAGATCATTCTCTGTAAACCCCATAGATTGCTGTGTGGGAAAATCCCAGTAGATCAGCAGTTTGCGAAATACTCCGACCAGCCCAGGGCATCAACAACCGTGCTTCTTTCCTCATTCTGATGCTCAGTTTGAGCTTCAATGTCGTCTTGACATGTGCATTGAGTTGGTGCCATGTGATTCAATGATTAGACAAGCAACTGATCATGTATGTCGCTAAAGTGTATACAGCATCTTATAAGCGATGTGATAGTGTGAGTTCTGTTCATTTTGTGGTAATGATTCACTCAGAGTCCAATGTTTCCAAAAGCCATGGTATTGGGTCAATTTAATTGCTTTTAGGATAAAACCAGGAAGTTGTTGAGAGCTCTGCCTACTATATTTTTTAATAGAAAATAGAAAAACAAAACAACGTGGATATGAGGAATTAAGATTTTTGATAGAGAAGCTGTTGCAGTTCCTTCTTGAATCTATTCCTATTATTTTAGAAATATTGTCAAAGTATTAAACCAAACACCCTGATGTTTAAAAAAAACCATTTGTTTTGCTCTTTAAATGAGTTTTTTCTTTTTTAAATTAAATTGAAAAGGGCAGAAAAAGACGTGACTGATCACATTAAAATTGAAAGCACGCATTCTTTCCCAACATCTGACACCAGCTAAATGACTGACACTTTAAAGCAGCAGTGTTTAGATGGCTCTGCACACAATCTGTGTCTGGAATCCAGCTGAAGAGGCACGAGAGGTTAGTGGTTGACTTTTTACAGCCATAGTGTGTGTGTGTGTGTGTGTGTGTGTGTGTGTGTGTGTGTGTGTGTGTGTGTGTGTGTGTGTGTGTGTGTGTGTGTGTGTGTGTGCGCACATTGGGACAGTTTCACAATGACCAGACGGACTCAGATCATAATCAGTTCTGCAGACAGGAGAGATGTGATTCAGGTTGGACTCGGTCTCAGCACAGGTTATGAGAACCTTCAAGATCTCCAAGCCAAACGTGGATGCTCGCCACAGGGCTCTGTCAGAGTTTGTGCAGTGAATGAAGCAAACCATTGAGGCTGTAGCTATCTCCACATCAGGTTCTTGATAAAACTGATACATCAATCCATAAATCCCAGACAGCAACACGTGTGCTGTGCTCTAATCTGGCAGTCTGGCTACGTCCTGGCAACCTTGTTTCAACTTTCCATGAGTTTCTCCTTCATTCCTCCACTCGTATCTTTTCCCCTCCACTCTGTCCTCTCTCTTTCACCTGTTTCTTCAGCGAACTCCTTCACCCGCTTCCCCTCTACTATTCTGCACTTCTTCAAAGCCTCACCGTTATTTCTATCCCGCCAGAGTGGAAATGCTGATTGCATGTGAAGCAATATGGAGACAGAAATGAGGATCAGTTACAGGAACAAAGGCCTTGGGGGCTGCAAAGAAAGGATGTTGTAAAGATAAATAAAGCAAATGTGGACAGAAAAAACAGACAGAGTGAGGGGAACGGCAAGGTTTAGAAAACAAGCTTATGTGAAACTGAAATTTAAACTATCTGCTGGAATTCTGGTGTAGACAAAAGCATACCTGCTTTGTCAACGAGACACAAAAACAAAGAGAAGCAGTGGGAATGTTTGAGATTGTGACAGAGAGGGGAGGGAGCATGGTTAAACATTTGCATGTGTGCCGACATGTGGCTGCTATTACCAACTCTGGTTTAACCCATTGTCCTTTTCTATTCTCTCACTCTCCATTTCTCTTACTGTACACTGCAAGAAGCTCAAATGCCTTCTGCCACCTGCAAGACTGCAAGAGCCCCAGTCGTTGCTTTGCACAGTTTCATACCATTTATGTTAGCGCAGAGGGTTCGAGTTCCTGTTGCGGTATTCTCCTGAACCATAGGTGGCACCACTGAGACAAAATCTTGCACATCAGTGCAAAACCAAAAACAAAGAAATCACAGATTTTTTTTTATTCTTTTCCCCAGAAAGTCTCCCTCTGCAAAATAGCTGAATCTCAGTGCTTCTGTTGTTATCATTCAAGGTGCAACGTGCGAGGTCATAAACATCTAAATCGAGGTGCACAGCAACAACTTGCACTAGCAGATATGATGTCACTTTATAGTCCAGCTTTGTTCGAAGAATGGTGAGGATAATGGCAGCACCGATGGGCCTCATGATCATCTGAGGCAGTTGGAGTGTTCGTTGGCTAGTTTCTGGTAGCACTGCTAGCTTGCCTGCTTCTAGTGTAAAAAAAACTCGAGGTAGAATCCACATTAGGTCAAAGAGTTAAATTAGACTGACACCACTCAGACGTCTGTAGTTTATGCTTGAAGCTCCTGCCACCAGATGGGTAACTTTGAATGACTCAAACACTGAAAACAGGGGAACAGCTAGCTTTGCTCAAATGCGCACATGGGGGTGTCCAAATTCATAGGCTGCATCCTCCTGAGGACCCGGCCTTCGCGGTCTACATGGGCCGGGTCCTCCACAGGCCGGGTAGGCCAGAAGTGAGCAGCTGTGACATTGGACAGTCTAGCCTTCAGATTTGTCTCACCAGCTGTCTCAGTGGAGTTTAATAAACTCAGCCGTCTGCTCCTTGCTATGTAAAATATAACAGGACACTGGCGTAAATTCTCGATCATCTCACACTTCTGTGTATTCAGCTGTAATCTCATCCAAACCGATTTACTCACAAACAAATAACACACTGAAAAAAGCCAAACAATAACATTTTTAAGTTATCTAAGTGACTTATATATGATGTTTAACTTGAGTAGCAAAAGACCACGGGGGGTTTGCCGGGAGTTTGCTGTTCTCGTCCCGGCTAGCTATCGAGCTGGTGGGTAACAGACAATGTTGGAGCGCTTTTGCAAATATGTTATATCTTGATAAACCGGGCAGATATTTGAAGTTTACACAGCTACATTCTCGCCTGAAAGTACGTTAAAAGTTTATTTTGCGACCTGGAAAGAGTAAGTAAATGGTAAAAATGGCCTGTATTTGTATAGCGCTTTACTTAGTCCCCATGGACCCCAAAGCGCTTTACACTAAATTCAGTCATTCACCCATTCACACCGACATTCACACACTAGTGATGGCAAGCTACATTGCAGCCACAGCTGCCCTGGGACGCACTGACAGAGGCAAGGCTGCCGGACACTGGCGTCACCGGGCCCTCTGACCACCACCAGTAGGCAACGGGTGAAGTGTCTTGCCCAAGGACACAACGACCGAGACTGTCGGAGCTCAAACCAGCAACCTTCCGATTACAAGACGAACTGCCAACTCTTGAGCCATGATCTCCCCGTAAGTAGCTGCTGCCATTGTTGGAAACTGGACATGGCTGGGCCATGCTATGAATTCTGGGATATGGTGGGCCACAAAGGATATACCCGACCCATCCTTCAAATCTGGGGAAAAGGAGCACATTTGTCGGCTGCATTTGGAGGAGTCTACAAATTCGGACAGCCTTCATCACGTTGCTGTGACGTAATCGGACTACAAATGCGGCCTCAGGAGGATGCAGCCTATGAATTTGGACACCCCCATTTAGCTTGTAAGCTAGGTGTTAAACTGACAAAAGAAAAAGAGCTAAAATGGTACAGCAAAAAATTCTAGTAAGAAACATAAGGTCAGTCCTAACCAATACTGCATTTCATTTGCCTTGGAAGTCAGAGCTAGCACGCTGAGCACATTCCAGTAAAGTCAGACTTGTTTTGATCGATAGCAAGTTTGACCCATTCATGAATCTCTAGCAAACTAGCACAATAGCTGTTTTTTTGTTTTTCAGTTGAGCTGATTCGAGATAACAATCGACCAATGTTATCTCAGAATGGTGACGAATGAGATGAGACCCCGTCTTCAGAGTATTTGAATTTATTTAATATCAAAAGTTAGTACTCCTGTATTCATAAAGCATCATCACACAAAAAAATTTGCAGTGGTTATTTGCTGTATCAATACAGTATATTGTTACAATTTTTGCTGTTGTACTACTGCTTATGTCCACTATCGCCAGCCTGGACTGTTACGCAGGAGTTGATGAGGCTTGTCTAGCTGGATGTCTGACTTGAGGGAACATTCCAGTTGAAAAATTCCAACAGGAAACTCGGAAGTTCTGACTTGAAACGGAATACATCATAATAAGCCAATCGCTGTTCTTTCCAGAACTTTATAAAAAAAAAACGTCTGAGACTCCTCTGCTTCTAGTGTTGACTTCTTCTCCTCCCATACCAGCGCTGATGTGGAGGTTTTGTCCAAGTGGTGCCACCTATCACTGAGGACAACACTCACGCCCTCAGAGTTCACTGGAGAGATGTCCTCCACAGTCACCAGATATCAGTCCAACAGAGCACCTTTGGGATGTGGTGGAACGGGTGATTCTCATCAATGGAGCGAAATTTCTGAGGACTGGTTGAGGTAGACTTAATAAATCGGAAAATGAGCATAAAAACTGTAGGTGTTACCCTATTGTGTTTACAACACTACAAAGGACTCAGCATCTCTTACTAATTAAAATCATAGAGCACTGCGGAGAACATGCATGCAAACACATTAAATCGTGTAGCACGGCACCACAAACTGTTTCTGACATTTCCCATTTTGAATGAATCAGTGGATCCAAGCACAACAATGCAATGAAAGCCACAACTGTGGTAGGGTAAAGAACAAACAGACATGCAAAGACAGAAAAGAGAAGTTTATTAATAACAGCTGAGTGAATGCAAAAAAGGGTAGAAGAAAGCAGGGGACACACAGAGGGGGACTGAAAAAACATCCGCAGCCCAGCAAGTGAGCCGGTGGGAAGAGACGGGAACATCCTGTCTGCGCCTGTCTATCTCAGTATGAGTCGTTATTCGTGTGTAAGCACACACGCATGTCTGTGTGGATGAAAGGTGTAGAGCTAGTGCCGCTGGAGCCACAGCCGGTTCGGCCATCACTAGAGAAAGGATCTAAAAGGATGAAAAGAGAAGAGCGGGTAGTATGAGAGAAAGATGAGGGAGGACTCGATAAAGAGATACCTGTCCCTACAGACGTTCCCTTTGGGACCATGGAGGAAGAAAGAGGAAGGAGCTGAGAGGACAAGGAAGCGAGTTTGAGACCAGAACACAGACGCGGTTGTTGAGAGTAGCTGTTTGGTCTTGATGGATCAGCTTTGGGAACAGACTGTGATGTGAAGGCAGGTCAGGAGCACTTCTGGAGCTTGTCATTTCTGCATTTAAGCCACCTTCTCAGAAACCGGTCCAAGGGCAAACAGGTGGTGCAGACTAAACACACAGTCCCCCCACCAACCCAGCTGGTTGTAGTTTGCTCCATCCAAATGTTACAATCTTTTCCAAATGATAAAAGATAGAATATCGGCACGAAAATGTAATTGTTTTTGTTCACGCCACAATCACCAGCTATCTGGAAACATTTCAGATTTGTTTCTGGCGGTGGTGTTTGAATGTTGGCTGCCAAGAGTTAGCAAAATACCTGCTATTATCTATGGATGAAAGAAAACTAGCAGGTAATTTGAAAAAGAACTGCAGAAAAAACAACACTTGTGAAGGGAAAATGTCCCGAACCAACATAAAGTGTAAGTCTAATCTTTACTTGAGAGATGGAATGCCATTGTTCCCGAAAGCATTCCTTCTTTCAAAGGTTCAGGTTTGTCCTTTCATTTGTTTTCATCAGCAGTCATACATTGGTTTGCATTTAAGGGAAATAATATCAGTTACACACTGTTGTCAAATATTCAGTACTATACTGGCCCAAAATATTTACATCAGTATGATAAAGATATTTACTGACACCAAAGTCGTACTGTATATCCTTTAGCTTTGCACAACTATGCAACTGTTGACAGTAGAAGGTGTCTCCCTCTGTAAAGCCTCTGTGTCTCCAACAAGACTGGGAATCCACTGCTTGCAAATTCAGCATTCCTGAAGTGGTTGTTAAAATTCCTCTAAATGTATTGAATCAGCACAGTCCAGCTGGCTGTGCTAGTCACGGCACGTGAAGATGGATCAAAGCGCTGTGTGTTTTTTGCTTGTTTGTGTTGGGAGATGATGTGGTATGTATCAGCCCAAAAAAAAAAAAAGGAAAAAAAAGAAATTACTCTGACTGGTTCAGTGCCAAGACAGAACCCTTTGGTGTAAATGAAAGGAGCTTTTTCATTCACTCTCACTTACGTACAGCCTACTGCAGCACAAGACTCTCGATAGTCCAAAGATGGAGCAAGGTGGAACTTATCTAAACTGTACGCATATACTTCTCACCATTCAACTATGTACAACTACACTAACAATAGTACTCGCAAAAAAGTCATTACCTGACACATGAAAAACCCGTCTCCTCCTCAAATAATGAATGATGATGATAAAGCTGTAACACTTGTATTGGATCAGTACTCAGTAGCTGTATGCATTGAAAACCAAGGGTGTAGTATTGTATGCAAATGACAAAAGCTCCCTCCCTGCTGTCATTAAATGACTATCAAGTGGGTGACACAGAGAAACAAATAAAATAAAACATGGCCACAGACAGTATTTGGTCGCGATGCTAGCAGAGGTAACACGCCTGAATAACTTAACTCCTCTGTCCCAATTCTTTACTAACTTCTGCTCACATAAAAATAATCGACAAGCAGAATATTCTTTATTCTGCTTGTCTATATTTCTTTATTTATTTAAAATAAAGAAATATACAGGGTTTATCAAAAAGCACAATCTGATTTCAAAGCGCTTTCACTGGTAACGATCGAAACATATACGGTTACAAAGCGGCAATTCGTGAGTTATTTGCCGGTGTGTAGCATAAGAATAGCAGTAATTCCAGACGTGGTAACAAAAGTACAAGGTTAGTTATGACTATAGTTATAACTATGGACATGTGCCATGCGTCATCACAGTTTTAACTTTAACTTCCTGGATCTGGCTGTCACGTGTGTGACACAGGTAACTGATCCTTTATAGGCTGGGGTTGAAATGGGACGAACTGGCAGGTGTTCCAATGGGTCCTTGTACAAATCACTGTTGTTTTGGGGGGTTTTTCCACACAGTGGACCAGCGTGTCCGTTGTACTCCACGTTTTCACCTCGGAGAGTGAACCAGACTTTAATGCACTGGTTAGCCCAAATACAGACTAGCTTTCTCTCACTGAACAACAATAAAGAACTTAAAAGTAATTAAACTAGTAGCAAAACAGCACTTTCTCTAAATTGAAAGATCTTTGAAACTTGGCAAATACACACACACATTTAGTTAATAGTTGTTTTAGGTAATGTTCATTAAATGGTGATAAAATGTTGGCACCTTCTCATTTCATTGCCAAATTATACCATCTACTGTCACCACTAGCAGTTTATAAAGACATGGACTTGAGTGAATTCAGCTTATTCTCTACAACAGTTCCAGTTTCTCGGTGGTCAGAGTAAAGCTAAATTTTAAACAGAAGCATGAATACTGCTCTCATCAACATCTCTTGTCCTTTCAGTGAGGTCTGAAAACCAATCGCTGAATTTTAAAACGAGGATGAAACAACCCGGGAATGTTTGCACATCAGCGATTCTGATGCTTCGAGCTACGAACACACAAATACACATAAATGCCAGAAACGCTGATACAAATCTGCTGGCACATTCCACAGCGCAGGCAGCTGGAAGCACCAGTCGTCTCAACTGCGTGGTAAAAACGATTTAAATGTCATCACTGCATGTTCTGTTCTGGGAGGAGGAGTGACAGCGCATCCAGCGCACAATCTGACATCAGAATATCAAGTACGGAGACAGACAAAAAGTCTCTCTGCCTAACAGATTAGATAAAGGCATGGTAGGACCAGCCTGCATTGCACGGGCTGCTGACGTGAATGACGTCAGTGACAGAGGGGAATTATGACTAGCAGAAGTAGCTGATAACATAGCATAGTGATGTCAATACAGAACAATGTTACGGTGTTACAGCGAGCCTGAATGCCCCGTGCCTTTTGGTGCACTACAGAAGCAAATCCAAAACATCTCATTTCTGCACTTTTCCCCCAACAAATGAAATATAATATGGTAAGTTGCAAACCTTAGATATATTGTTAGCAGGATTTTGTTGCCTTTGGACAGACAGGCTAACATAAGCTGAATGAATTTGCTCGTTGATATAGTGTTCAATTTCCCAGAGGTTCCCAGATTCATTTTTTTTCCTGCTCTGCTCTTCTTGTCTTCAGGACAAATATAATTTAAAGCAGTGAATGATGGGTAATTAGCCTTCATTTGACATTCACGTTAACACTTATACAGACTGCACACTGTCTGTCTCACTGCTGGGCTGTTAAATACGTAAGGTGGGTCTGAATTGGAGACTTGTGCGCTCGTGCCTCATAGCCACATCCAAAATCCCAATTTTTCTAAAAGCCAGTTTGACTCCTCGGGGTCCCGGCCAGGCAACTCTCAAAAGCTACTTTCTACTCTTAGGTGAAGAGAACAAATTAAGTTCAAACATAACAAAATTATATTGTTTTTTTAAGCGGACTCCAGAGTAATTTCACAATTGCCATGAAGTGTGGTGATGAAGCTGGCATGGCTGCAAAGTACATTGCACACATTGTCAGTGGATGTGAAGTGGAGCGCTTTGACAGCGGTGGGGAAAGCGGGGCAATGAGAGGTGGCCTTTCATGCTCGCTAGCTGCTAGCTTTGGCAGAGGAACAGCAGTCCTCAGCCAGCCTTCCTGCCTGTCTGTCTGTAAATTGGGTGCACGGCCGGAGAATGTGAGAGGAGAGAGTGAGGGTGAAATAAGACGTTCAAGGAAGGCAACGTAAAACACTCCGTGGGGATAATAAATGCTACAATATTCTGCAGGAAGGATGGCAAGGAATCCAAAAAGCAGAGGTGGGCAGACAGATATGCAGACAGGCAGGTAGTGACTCAGACAGGAAGTTACGGAAGCCAACAGATGCAGGCAGCGAGGCAGACTCACATCTGAAGAAGTCTCAGACAGACAGATGAAGGAAATTATTTATGTGTGTGTGTACTGGTAATTACAAACAATAAGTGAGTGGAAATTAACTGTAACACGCGAAACACCAGTATCCTGATGACTCAGTAACTTGTGACACTGCATTTGTCACAACAACCCTCTGCATGTCTTCTTCACTACATCTGTGAATCTTCTCTGAGGTCTTCCTCTTTTCCTCCTGCCTTTATCCAACATATCCACTGTCCTTCCTCTGCACATGTCCCAGCAATCTCAGCCTTGCTTCTCTAACTTTGTGTCCAAAACTGTCTAACCTGATCTGTCCCTCTGATGTACTCATTTGTAATTCCATCCATAGCGTTTACGCCCAATGAAAATCTGCATCTTCAATTCTGCCATCTCCAGCTCTGCCTCCAGCCTTTTGTAAAGCACCACCACTGTCACAAAGAGGGTGCCACCCTCAAAACTTCCTTATGACTGATTTGGTTTCTAGCAATTTGCCATGTTCACCTGTAGTTTGCACTGAAGTTGCCAATTTGTTTGCAAACAATTGCTAACTAGCCACCAAGCAGTAACTTGAAACTTGAAAAGTTGAATGCAATCTAGACCAACATGTTCAAAAGGAGTTTGCAGACACAACAGCATGTTTTTAATTCAAAATGCAGCTAACTGCAGCAAGCTGTAGGCAAACAAAGTAACTGTAAGAAGGGTTTTGGTCCAGCCCCTTCTTTGCTGCCAATTTCACCAAGCAACAGCTAGCAACCTCCAGCAACCGCTTGGCAACCAGCTCGATAATATTTTTGCCAAGCAACCGCTGGTTACCAGAGAGCCCCAGTCATGCATGACTGGATACTGGATAAAAGTTATGTAAATTCCACAGCATTAGGTTTGATTTTATTAACTTCCTAGCATATGATGTTGAGTCACATAAGAGGCCTTCTCCCACCTGTACCTCAATATGAGCCAGTGGAAACGCTGCTGGGTAACTTGTGTCTCTTCTAGCTAGACCAAACTGCTCTGCTCTGCCAGCAAAGGTCCTCTTACTGACTTTCACTTCAACTTCTGGAGCTTTTGGGAAGTGCCAAAGAGGACTCAGCACTTTTGGCCCTCGTAGCTGCTTTTGAGATGTTTTTCTCCCCACAGACGTATATGCATTTAGTACGAGTGTATCTGCATGAGTCTGCGTGTGTTCATGTTCGCTGTTCTGTACGCTGATCCAACAAATACAAATATCAACAAGAGCTGGGACTGTGTGTTCCACATCGGTTGTTTTTGGCAGGAATGTTCTTTAATGTCAGCTGCCAGATACGAAAGGTTTATTTTAGTTTAGCGAAGTTAGAAAAACCTCCGTTTCCAACATGCTTGTTAATGACACAGCATTAGAGACCAAAAACAACATCAGACATGCAAAATAAAACCCTAATGCCCCACCACCACCACTTGAAGTTGCCTTCCGCGATGATTTCAGTTTATTTGTTAGGCTTACAGTGCTGTGGCACAAGGGAGGCAAATACACAAAGACACAGTTAGTGGGTTAGAAGTGTTGTGTGTAATAACAGAGCCTGGCTGCTATTTTAATCTGTAGCCCTGTTTGCTTTCTGTTTTCAGGACAGAGAAAAGAGAATATGGGCTGTGAGTTGGATCACAGTTAGAAACCCTACATCTAACACTTAGTAGAGCCGGGAGGGGGGGAACACATTCATGCCAGGACGCACGTATGTGTGTGCCCACACAGACATTCAATATTTCTCAAGTATGTGGCTCAGACAGGAAAGTTAAAACTTTAAAAACTCTGTGCTGGGAAATCCACGGTGCAAGTTAATTAAGCTTGTGACCAAAAAGAAAAGGAAAAACATTTGGATTAAGGCTCTAATAATGCTATTTCAGATTTAGTGTTCAGGACTGGATTTGAGGATTATTAGGTTCATGTGACCCCCTACCTTGTATCCAGCGTGGGTCCTGCTCTTTGCATGCGGTGTGGTAGAGCAGAGCTCAATGGCCTCGGGCTCGTGGAAGATCACCGTGGGCAGCGGCTCCTTTCTCAGCGTCAGCACATTCAGCTTGGTCTTCAGCATGGTCTGAAAGTGCTGATGGAGAAAGAAAGATATATACACAGTGTGCTTTAGGCAAATATGCAATCTGTACCAAACAGCAAAAAGCTAATTATGGCTGTGGTTCAGCATTAAGTTTCCTTGTCAACACCGCTGTATGAAGAAAAAACAACCCCCAGAAACTTCAGCATTTTGTGTGCAGACGTGTACCTCATGTCCTGCAAAGGAAAGTATGGAACAGGCTCAAGGGGTCAAAGGACTTTCAAGGCTTTTATATTTACACAGGAGCCCACTCCAACTGATAGAAAACACATCTCGGTGGTGAAAAGGGAAGATGAAGGCTCGAAGTGAGATGGCTGTGAGAGATTTAGTCTGCTCCGAGAGGAATGTGAGGAGCAGACGAAGGAAGCCCTGCCCTCTCTGTCCCCGTCAAAACAAGAGGGGCTGCCTGCTCTCATACTACAGTGCACGGCAAGTGTTTCCTGAAGCCGTGCAGAACCACACGGCCCATCTGGCCATGTGCAGCGTGCCTGTTAGAATTTCTGGTATTTTTAGACACCATCAAAACAAAATTGAGCAGCTAATTAAATCACGATTTTCTGAACTAAGGGGAAAACGGCACACCTGCTGGGCAACGGTGTCTGCAGCCTGACCTCAATTATTTTTCTGGCTCCATCAATCGGTGAATTAAGGCCTGAAAATGACATTTCTTGCCAAATCCATATTAGCAGGCTTCATATAAATCGATCTTGTCAGGGACTAACAAGGTAGCTTTTTGCGATAAACAGTTATACACAACTTAAACGAAACTGCTAGCTACAAACTGCTAGCATGTTCATCCACTGCATTGAAACATTTTACCTTCACGATCTGTAAAGAAAACAGCTAAAGCATTGGTAAAATGAGTAAAACCTCTTTAATCTTTAATGCTTATTTTGTAAAATCTCATTGAATTGGGAGAATTAGTGGAAAAGTTCACTTTTTCGAGACATGACTTTGCGGTTACCTCTGTTGTTGGAGGATGATATCGAAAATTGCATTAAGTGTTTTCCTGCGTAGCGGTGTTAAGGTTGTGATATCCCTGCTAAGGACTGCTAACTACACGCGAGAAGGGCTCATTAGCTAATTAGCTAATTAGGGGTAATTAGCTCAGATTGGCTAGTTAGGTTGTTTCATAATTAAAATTTACCTATGTTCTAAGTTTGCATAACCTGCCATCGACCGCCTGGGTTGCTGTAGAGAAGGAAAAATTGGTGCACTGCCATACTCTACGCTTTGGTAACAGTTTTAACAAACTAAGTGGCTCTGCAGTGGATCCTATTAGAAAAACTATCCATTACTTTGCAAAAACTATGTATAGAAGATTGACTGTGATTCCAGAGACAGATCCTGCATTTCCTACACTAGAAATCCCAACCACCATGGCAACAGCTGATGAAAATCATAATCAACAGGTCGGACACTGGAATTCAGTATGTGGGGACCCTGAATGTCTGCACTTGATTTACAGCAAAACCGCCATGAATAAAACATTTCTCAGAATCGTGACTGTTTCGTCACAGTCGAGCGGTACTTCAGAATTTCATTTAATCTCAAATCTTCTAGGTTACACAATACAATCGATGCTATTGTAAGCGCACCACCAAAAACAAACTGGAGTTTCTTGTTAAGTACAGATCACTTTAACAAATGCTCTCCAATACTTTGTCTTGCATTCAGTGGCGCTGAAAGCTGTTTTCCACGTTGGACTGCATGAAAGCCATTTTCTCCTGCAACAGATGGTCAACATTTTCAAGCGATGAAAACAGCCGATGCTGCCAATACGATCTATCATCAATCTTCACTGTTGCCTTTATAAGGCCAAGCAGAACATCCTGAATCAACGGTTGAATTTAAACACTGCTTCGCTATCTGATTGTTAGTGTTTATGGTTATATTAACACTTTCCCGCCTGAGTGGGTCTTCTGCTGCCATCGTTTTAAGGGTTTTAAAATATATCTGTCTGTGACTTGTTATAGCATTCTGTTATGAAACGCCTAATCCTGTGCTGACGCCCTACAGTGTAACCCCCAACCTCTAACTCACCGTAGTGGACCTTCATGCTGAGAAAAGGAATAATAAAGAGAAGGAAGCGGCAGGCGGGACGGCGGTAAGGAGAAAGATATGGCGTGGAGATGAAGGAGAAGAAGAATGGTGGAGTTGTGAAAGTAAAGCCACATGTGTGTAAACGCTCGCTGACCTCCGCGTCAGCACTTTACAGCTTCCTGACGGTGACTTGCATTCCTGTGGTTGGCCTCCGTACGGAGTGAGATGAGGGGGTGCCATGACTCCTGCACCCCCCACCAAGTGCACAAGGCTTAAGCAGGTATATAAAAGAAGCGAAAAAAAACAAAAAAACTTTGCTTTATACATGTACGTACATGTTTTATACTTATCAGTTCACAGCGAGGTGCTTCGTACTACTGGAGGAAATGGGAAAGCTTTTTTTCCTCCATTACTTTTCCACATGCGGCGGGCTGCTTGTGGAGCAATGCTGGAATTCTATTCACAATATTTTCACAGTATCTTAATGTTTTTGTTATTTCTCAAGTCCCAACTGTCTCCTCATCAAGTTATTGATTCTATTTCTGACTTTAACTTGGAGCCACAAAAGTGTTCGGCCTCCAGCGCCAGACAGTGTGGGCACAGTCAGTTGTGAGTAGGGATAAGGCGAGGATCCTGTAAACACTTGAGCAATCACCAAAGTGCCTGACCTCCATACTTAGTGTTTAAATGTTTGGCTTCAGCAAAAGCCTCCACATGCTGAATATCGATCTGGTTTTTTTCCACCCTAAATGAATTTTAGCAGGCTCCTAATATACTAGCGATGCTCTGCCATCGGGATAGTTCTAATTTAAGCATTTAGTGATAATCAGTATATTGCTGCAAGTCGCCAAAGACTCGCCAAAGAATAGTTACGATACCCTGTGCCATCATTCAAGACACTTGGATAAATGTCCAGCTTGAGTCTGCCTTGTTTCTGACATTCACTCCAAAGGTTTGTTCTGCAGTATACAGGAGCCATAACTTCTAAAACTTCAAAAATACTAGTTAATGCAACTACACAGCAACTTTACCGCTTCTTATTTCGTCGTTTCGGGAGAAGAAACACATTTGTACTTGTCATTGTGCTACGATGTGCCATATGATGAAGATGGCGTGACAGCCCGGTATGAAACTTGTTAGCAGAGTGCATCCCCGGAGCACCAGATTTAAAGCATTAATGTTAAATGAAAGCATGCACATAAATTTATAAAGGATTTGGAAGAAATCCCTAAAGCACAAGATTTATCATATGATGGATAACTTCAGGTTTTCAGTTGGCATTTCTAGTTCATGACTTATTAAATGCTCGTTCTAATCGTTAATCTTGTGAAATGATTTGGACTTTTGCACGCAAGTTGTGATATTTGCCTTCATGGCTGGAAATGTTCACATTTAGCGTTATTACTTTGATGCTAAAAGCAACAATAAGTAGTTGATGGCGAGCAATGCATCCGCTCATTTACACTCACAAAAAGAGAGTGTTAGTTTTTATACTATCAGAGTGTGAGCAATATACTCACCAGCCACTTTGTTAGATACACCTGTTCAACTAATATCTAATTTCCATGTGGCAGCAACTCAATGTATTTAGGCCTGTAGACATAATCAAGATGACCTGCTCAAGTTCAAAATGAGCATCAGAATGGGAAAGAAAGGTGATTTAAGTGACTTGAACGTGGCGTGGTTGTTGGTACCAAACGGGCTGATGATCTACTGAGATTTCCCCACACAAGCATCTTTAGGGTTGACGGAGAATAGTCCAGAAAAGCGAAAACAACCGAAGAGCAGCAGTTCTCTGGATGAAAATGCCTTGTTGATGCCAAAGGTCAGAGCAGAATGGCCAGACCTGCAATTAGTAACTCTAATAACAACTCACTACGGTAAAGATGTGCAGAAAAGTATCCCTGAACACATAGCACATCCAACTTTGACGCAGATGAGCTATAGCAGCAGAGGACCATACTGGGCGCCACTGCTGTCGGGTAAGAACAGGAAACTGACGCGACAATCTTGGTGAGTCAGTGTGAACTGCCAACAATTAACATAGGCTCACCTATGAGAACTGAGAAGATTGGAAAAATGTTGTCTAGTCTGATGAGTCTCGATTTATGCTGTGACATTCGGATGGTAGGGTCAGAATTTGGCATAAACATAATGAAAGCATGGGTGAATCCTGCCCTGTGTGGGGGATATTTTCTTGGCACACTGTGGGCCCTTAGTGGCACTGAGCACTATTTCACACTGTACTCAGATGGCCTACACATTCACCAGGTCTCCATCTAATTGAGCACCTTTGGGATGTGTGAACAGGAGATTCACATCATGGATGTGTCGCCAACAAAACTGCACAACTGTGTGATGGTCTCATGTCAATATGACCAAAATCTCTAAGGAATGTCTCCAGCACCTTCTTGAATCAATGGCACTGAAGGCAGTTCTGAAGGTAAAAGTGGGTCCTACCTGGTACTAGAGTTGACTGGCTCTGAGGATCTTGCCCTGCTTTCTTTCAGTGATCTAATCAGATTGTGGAATAGTCAAATGGTTGAAACAACAGAATCCGTCCCATCAAATTATGTTACATGTGACTTTCTAAAAAACACCAATTTAACATTCCTACAGTTCACCTAGAAATTGTTCTGAAGGCAAAAGTAGGTCCAACCTAGTACTAGCAAGGTGTACCTAATGAAGTGTCTTGTGAGAATGTATTCATGGTCATTTAGAGACTGTTTACATAATTATTATTATGTCAGCTTGTGAGTTTTTGTAGTATTTTTCCCTATTACAAAATCACGCTGTTCTGCTGTGGACCTCTCCTGTGAATAGTTTTGAATGACACTAAAATTAATTTTGAATATTAAGATCTGGATCTTAGTCAAACTGACCCAGTGCAGCCAAGAAATTCTGAATGACTGCTCTCCAACAACGACTCTGATTACTGCTGGAAATCACAAGTGCTATCTAGACAAGTGCTAATTTCTTAAAGAGTCTCTAATACTAAATGATTCGGAATTGTGCATTTAAAATATGCAAATTTAAGACATCACTTGAACAATCACAACCACAAGACATTAAGTCACAGGGAGTTTTGGGGAGTGCAGTTTGCCTCCTACAGTGATGAGTTTAACAGATCACAGATGGTAAGTTCAACTTTTGGCCCTCTGAGGGAGCATTCTTAGAGAAAAGAGGCTCTCAGGTCAATATCATGGTGAGTCACTGCATAACAGGGTGAAAACAGGCACTCGGGCACACCCACTGAGACGCATAAAGTCAGGGTTACGGGGATGGGATTATGACAAAAGTTTACAAAACAGCTGGAAATAATGTTAAGCCCTGCAGACAGATGTCCTTGTCCAAAGAGCACTGATAAAAATCCACCTAACCCCCCAGATACACAAATGGCTACTGGCTCATCCCAAGAAATCAACCGAGACTGGTTAGTTATGTTAAGTATGGCTAGAAGTCTTGTAACACAAGACCTCAAGATAATACGAGTCAACAACATCAGTCTGTGTCATACGCATCGGCATCCACAAACACAGACACACATGTGGAGAGCCTGAAGAAAAAAAGGAGCGCAGACAGCAGTGCGCCAGCTGCTCAACATGTGTGTGGCGCTGATAAAGAACAAGAGAGGAGGCCATCATTGTTTGTTAAACTGTTCTGTTGCAGAACTTTTATTTTTTTAAAGCGAATACACAGCTCCGCATGTGATCATTAAGCCTGACACGATCCAGAATTAGAAACACTTCTGGCCATGAACCAATTAGGAAAGCACCATCAAACTGTAGGAAACTGGAAAGATAAGCAAGGGTCGCACTGATGTCTGGTCCTCGTATACTAGGTGACAAAGCTTGATGTACAAATAGATAGTATTTAGTATAACCTAAAAATGAATTACAAGTATGTTAGCAGCAACAAAAGCACATGCTCTTATTCGCCACAAAATCTTTGAAAATCCCATTTATGATGTTTATTTATTTCTTAACTTTGATCATTTACATCTACGATTGCTTGCTGTCACATCATTTTTTAATTTTTTTTTTTACCCGTAACCTATGACCGGTGCACAGTAAGAAACACTGGCAGGAACATGTATTTTGTCTGCCAGTTATTGTTGCCAAAGTCGACCTTAATTTGTTCCTAACCATAAGAGTTTTTTTCAAATTGTAGCTGTATTTTTAAGATGTTGTACTTGTAAACAGACAAAAACATCACTGTGGCTTTTTAAGGAGGCTAAAGTTAAGTTTGTGGCCTCTGTATTTATAGGGAGAACCTGTATTAACTGTGCATCTGTCCTACAGTCCTAATGTAACTAACCAAGGTAACTATTAATAATCCAAACATTCAAAATTATAGCACTCAACTTATGAAATTTAAAAAATCATGATAAAGGAAAGGCATGCTAGGTAATGCTAGCTAGCCATTTAGCATTAACAGCAAAGCCGTTAGCTATGCTTCTTACTGGTCTGGTTAATGATGAAATATAAAAAATAAAATATAATGCATTAATATTTATTAAATCATCCAATATGAATGAAATCCATATGTATCCAGTGTGTAAGAACTAAAACCTTCACCTTGAACAGATGTTAAGGACCTTTTCTTGGGCAATCGTGGCTCAAGAGTTGGGAGTTCACCTTGTAATCGGAAGGTTGCCGGTTCGAGCCCCGGCTTGGACAGTCTTGGTCGTTGTGTCCTTGGGCGAGACACTTCACCCGTTGCCTACTGGTGGTGGTCAGAGGGCCCGGTGGCGCCAGTGTCCGGCAGCCTCGCCTCTGTCAGTGCGCCCCAGGGTGGCTGTGGCTACAATGTAGCTTGCCATCACCAGTGTGTGAATGTGTGCGTGGATGACTGGATATGAAAAGCGCTTTGGGGTCCTTAGGGACTAGTAAAGCGCTATATAAATACAGGCCATTTACCATTTTCTGACAACATTTACTGTGTCATATCCTCAGTTTCACCTCAACGAGTGATCTGAAGCTGGAACTGGGACATTTAAACCATGTATTCAGACTGAATACACTCACCAGTAACAGTCCTCTTGCTAACATTCACTTTTAATCATTAACCAACATTCATATTTGAGAAAAAAAGAACTACAACGCTTACGTGTGTGTTCCGTGCTGCTAGCATAACATACGTGGAGCAATGACAGATGAACTACGAGCTAGATTTCTCGTGTTTCCACCTTTACAAGCCAAAGACTTGTTGCATTTGTGGCAATGAGCACTGTCAGCACTGACTCTAACAAAGTGGAACCACACTTCGGAGCATTTAATTCTCGACACCATCTTCACAAAGCCCAGCGAGAACTTTATTTTGGATAAAGAATATCAAAAAAATCATGAAATCTGGTCAGATAAAATGTGAGAAATTGACCTTTAAGTACCAATAATAAATCGTATTTCTTAATCCTACCAATTTTACTGGGTTTCAGTACCTAGTCCTACTCTACATATATCGACCAGGAGCCAAGTGAGGCAAAAACAGCATGTTCTCAAGACTAACAGGTGCTTTTCCTGATGACAGAATCATTTATGACACAAAGTTTGAAAGAAAACATCCAAATAGAGATTCAAAACACCTTTACAACTTTGCCAGCAGGAACTATCCTCTATGCTATCCCTGATTTGGCTCTTTTCACTTTCTTGTCTCTCGCTTTCATTCTTTCTTTTCACCACGAAAGACATAGAAAGACCTTCACCTACACAGTAACAGTAACACACTAACTTCGACTACCACAGTAACATGAAACCCCCCAAAAACTATATTCCATACAGAAATATTTTGTCAGTGTGAGACAAAAACCTATATAAATGTCTTTCTCTTGTGAGCAGACAGGAAATGAGCTAAAGTCGCACATTAAATGAATTTGCTCCCAAAACAGGCTCAGCCAATTAAGCGAGTCTTTCACAAACACTTAAACCTTGCGGCTTATACCTTAAGCAACTCTTGAGTTGGAAACCACCTCCATCCAGCCCCTGTTTGTCCCTCGGACACCTTTTATACACACAAACACATCCTTCCCAGTAAACCTATTAAAGGACAATGCTATGGTCTACAGGTAGGCCAGCATGTGGCGGTTACTTCCTAAAGCCAAACGTAGGATGCGTTTCTCCAGTTCCTGGATGGTAAGAATTCAAAAAACTGTCTCTCTGTGTGTTTACAGCATCCTCCACTGATCCTGGGGCAGTTTATGAGAGGAAATTTGCCCGAATGAGCTCAACCTCGAGTAGACTGTGGGAGGTCTGCACATGGACGAAAACCTGTTTTTCTCAATCACGATTGGAGCGCCGAGGCGTGTAGGAGGGAGAAAGTCAGTGATCGGAAGGTTGCGATTGGTCTGTTACTTCTGTAGGAGGAAGTGGGCATTATAGCACTCTAACCTCAAGGCCTGAAGGAGACTCTCTGGCTGGCAGTAAAAACATCAACGACTGTTTGACATAAACAGCGAACCCACTGCGACATCTTAAAGAGTCTAGAGCCAGAGGACATAAACGGGACGTGCTAATGATAAAAAACACTCCTCGCTGCCAAGAATATCTGCATGGTGCGTTGTTCGGCTACAAGTCAACCATCACGGGCACTAACTGCCTTTTGATAAGTCACAATAGCCGTTACAGAGCTGTATATTACATGTATGCACTACATCTTTGGCTCATGCAAGCTAAAGCTAATAAGCAGACTCAGACACTGCTGACCCAATGCTTTTTATTTATTTCTTTAAAGCAATACGTAGGGATGCACTTGATTATCATCAGTTCACTTTCTCATTATTTTTTTTAATAAAATTCTAAAACATAGTAACAGATACATGTAACAGAAATTCAGCAGATCATTAACAATGAGATTGTTTCAAAAACACTTGCTAACTTGACAAGTTTAATGACATCAAGAAATTCATCCAGAATTTTTTCACCTCTATTGCTGTGGAGCTTATATAAAATACATATTTATTGTCTTGGTTTAACATCATTTCAAGGCCTAATCCTATGGAGATCTACTTCCAGGTGAAACGAGACATAGAAAGTAAAAGAAAGGCCAGAAATGACAACTTGGCAGGGGAGCACTTCTACTGTAGCCAGGGGGTAGAGAGGGAGCCGGGGAGAGAAAAGCAATAGCTCACATTCACACCCACAGCCAAGTGAGAATCACCAGAACACCCTAACAGAGGTTTTATTCCACTGTGATAAATCCACAACACAGGCACATTGTAACAGCACAGCCTTCTGACTCCCTCCACCGTAACCTGCCATGCACCCCCCGGAAATGTAGCTACACACCGCCACCGACACAGCCCCCACAGGCATAAATTCCCACATCGGCCACTTGCATAAACTACAACTTAGGCTCAACCTAAATTCATTGCCAAAGTATAAATTACTGTTAATATGTATGTCTTTGGACTGTGGGACGAAGCCAAATTACACAGAGAGAACCCACACAGGCTCAGGGAGAACATAGACAGAACTTTACACAGAAGGGCCCGGCTACGCATTTAACATCCCTGTGCTGTTAAAATGACTTGCTAAATGTAAAGGTTAACTGTTCTCACATGATGTCAGGTCTGTATGCTTGTGTAACTGGGCGCTTTAGCAATAATTTTCCCTGGTTCTGCCATCAACCTCCAGCAACCAGTCGCAACCAGCCACAGACTGGTCTCTAGGCCTGTGTGACTAGGTCCTTGATTGGGCCCTACACTGTCACCATGACGGTCACATATCTAAAATGGTAGACAAGTTAATGTCAGGTGGTTAAAGTGATCATGTATGTGCAAAACTTCAATAAACAGCTAAGCGTAGCTAATAAAGCTAATGACGTTTTTTAACGGGAGCAACAGCAAAAAATAGAAGGTGAATGAAATGGTAAGCTAGCATTTATGGTTGTTTTAAGCAGTTAGCCAAACATGGCTAACAACTGCTAAGCTAAAAGTAAATTACTGTTAAAAACAGCCCAGATCCCATTAACACAACTTCAAATTAAACTAAAAACAGGCACGCCACCTGAAATATGTTGGGAACTACTAATCTAGTCTGTTAGCATTCAAACAGACAAAAATATGAGTAAAAGTAAAGAAACATTAAACACCGTGCGACAAATGCACTTTGACCAGTACAAAGTATTCAACTGAAATGGATTTAAAATCTTTAAACAAAAGAAGACACAAATAGGTGAAATGTGCACACTGAGGAAATGTCTGCTGGATAACAAAATGGTTTGGGGTATTATGGGGAATTTTTGGGCAGTCTCCTTGTGCCATCAACTATAACTTAACTGTGGCTACAAAGCAACCTCAGACAAAGAGACAGAAATGCAGAGAATGACTCTGACTCTTTTTGACCTCAGTCTGTTGCACTGTCAGGTCAACATCTTTGCGTCTGCTCAGCCCTGTTTGTCAGAGTCGCACACGCTGAAGTTTGAAAGCGTCAAAAAGTTGAAACCGTGGCTAAAGAAAGAGCTGCTGACAGCGGAAAACAGCGTGTCTGGGAGGCTTAGGGATTTTCACAAAGGAAGCATGCTGCTGTGCATGTGTACAGCCTTGTAACCTGCCTCCTAAGCTGCATGTGAGCGTACATCCACACGCATAGCTGTTCCCAGCCCATTGCATATTGTGCAATCTGTCGGTGAACCAACATGGCCTCTGGCTGGGGAGGAAGGGCCCGTCGAAAATGACCGAGATATGTGGTCAGCGAGGGGTAGAAAGGGCAAACAGAGAGAAAAACAGGGAGGCATGATGCAGCATCAGCACACAGCGTGGCAACATAACCCCGTATCTCTTCAACCTCACGCATAAACGCATCTCTTTTTCTCCCTTTTCCTCTTCTCGACTGGGCGCAAGACGTAAAAAAAAAAATAAAAATGCAGCAAGACATCAGACGTTGCTATGGCAACAGAGGACGGCACAAGTGCGAATAATATGGACAGATGTGAATAACAAAAACAACAAAACAGGACATAATAAGCGACGGTAAATCAGCTAAGAGAGACATTAAACTGTACAAACCCCACCATGCCCGACTCAAAAGCGCTGAAGGATACCAGCCTACAGGATGGTGTTGCTATGGTAACAAAGCAGGCAATGGGTGGGTATTTGCTATCGTTCAGTAACCACTTTTTGGTGTATGGGTCATTCATTATTTTTTTATATCTTTTTTTTATTTTTATTAATATACACAGCAAGGTTTCTGCTATTTAGCATAAGGAGAGAACAGCCTGGCTGCTGTCCTCAACAAGAGTCTCCTCATAAAGTCGTCAACTGAAACATGGAGCGTTTGATAGTTTTCAGACATGCCTTACTCTTTTATCAGCATCCAGCCACAGCTGGTTTCCAGGCGGTAAGCTGATGTGGACTAAGCCCAGGTTATCAAAGTTAAGATTTCCTTAATTACACCTGTTCCCTGAAGCAGTTCAGTATTACATCCCTGGATTCTACATTTCCCAGAAAACAAGGCTCGGTTAGCTGGCATGAGGCCTCTGTACTTGCCTACAGCACAGCCACTTTCACATTAAAAGGCTCCAAGTTGGATTTATCTGATTTTCCATTTCCCATTTGTAATTACAGTTCCTACATAGGAACTACATAACCCTGGGGGTCTGGCTCAGTAACATCAGCTCAGAAACGGTGCAGTGGGAGCTTCGTGGCATGGGTTTTCAAGGCCAAGCAGTTTCTGCAGGTGTAACCTGTTGATGAAACCAGTACTTTTGACCATATAGTAGACGTGGAGTTTTAGCCCTAGAACACTTTATAATGCTATCACTAACATCGAGTATATTTTACCTGATATAATATAACTGATAAAACACACTTCCCAACACAACAACAATACACTGCAAATTGAAGTGCTCTTCTTTTTATTTCCCCCTATACAACATCTCATAAAATGACTGGGGATCTTGTGAGCCTTATCCAATCCCCCCTACCCCCATGAGCAAGCACTTGGAGACAGTGGGAGGAAAGAACTCCCTTTTAACAGGAAGAAACTGGAACCAGGCTCAGGGAGGAGTGGCCATCTGCCGGGGGTGAGGGGAAAGAGGAGTGAGCAGAGCGAGGAAGACTGGACAAAAGACACACTAGAGGAGAGCGAACTAGAGTTTAATGATCGCTAATGATTAAATGCAAAGTGGTGTATAAACAAACATGAACTGAAAAGAGACAAGAGAAGAAGAAATGCATAACTACGGGAGGATTCACGGTCAAAAAGGAGAGCTTTAAGCCTAAAGGGTGTCTGTCCCATGAATCCAAACTGAGGAGGGGCCCACTCTACTCTATAAACCAGGAGTAGGCCAGCAGTTTGAGAAATTAATGAACAAAATAACTTGACCTAAAAGGATTACAACCTGCTGGTTGTAATCTGGGCTGTTGATGTGGCCGTTTTTTTGTTTTTTTTCCCCTCTTTTCACTGCGTTTGGCAGGGACCTGAATGATGATTCACTTGCTGCAACACTACCAAAACGTACTGGAGCAACCAGCCATGGAAAGTATGAGATTGACTTTACGACACTTGTTGAGCATGACCACATCTGAGTTTATCCGAAAGCGACAGCGCAGTGTGCTCAGCGAGCCCGGATCAATAGCAGTTTATAAACCGCGTCCTGCTGCAGCCTGTTTGGATCACCTAGAGGGCAGATGTGTGTTAAGGGGATAATTTACAGCGCCCACATCTGACTCCTTACAAACACCGGAACTCTCGGTTTTAATACTTTGTGATTCCATCTTCTTGACGCCTGGGCAGGAGAGGGGATTGTGCAAGTTCACTTGGCAGGCAGTCCACAGGCACACATCTGGAGAACATTACGTCTGCAGGAGACGTGAAACCAGGGTCGGTGCACGACTTACCCGTGGATATCACACTACGTGTCATTAACCACGTCGCTTTTTTTTTACACCCTAACAGATCACGGGATGCTTTCAGACAGAGGGTAAGCATCCTGATGTGGCAGCATGAACGGAAAAAAGTGACAACAGCAGGAGGATGAGGAGGCCTGCGCTCAATGAAGGTGGATTTTGGATCGAGCTGGCCTCTGGGCCAACGTGTGGATATTTCAAACACAGCTGCAAAGTGCGTGTCTGTGACTTTATACGGAGGGGGTAAAAAAAAGGCTCTCCAGCGGTGGGTTTGCACAGGAATGCAGTGGAGGCACAAATTGTTGCACGCTGCTCCCCCCTCCTCTTCCCAGCCACCCCACTGGCTTGCGTAACGTGAAACGTAGCAGCAAAAGGTAACCACACAGAGACAGGGGCAGAAAAATGCTCGCTTTAACGCTCGTCTCTGTCATTTTCTGAAGTCTGCTGGCACCCCGGTGAAGCGTCACGGCGCACAGGGAACATCTGTAACGGAGCGTTTCTGCCTGGGCTGCAGACACACACGCACACGGCACCAGCACGGCGGGTCTCGGTAGCTGCTGTGAGCCGTTTATTTCTGCCACCCCACCGACCATAAGCCGCTCACATCCTTACCTGCAGTCGCTCCGACGCAGGTTGCCACATGTTCGCAGAATCAGAGGTTCTCCGTCTCTTACTACAGCTTGTTCTCCTCCCGTAGTCCGGCTCACATCTGTTCGCCTTCACTGCTTGCCTCTCCGTCCTCCTTCTCTCTGGACTGGTCGATAATGAAGGATAGGTTGCTCCGCCTGGCTGTAGTTAACGCAGTGGCCACCAGGTGGAGGTACCTGCTATCCACGATGGGGCGCTTCGTGCTGCTTTCAAGTGCGGTGGGAAATCGAGGATCGATACGGTTAAGTTGATGCTTTGAATCTGCAGCCTGATTCTTAGGGGGACTTTTTGTTGGTTTAATCTGAGAGTATAAATGCTGCTTTAGCTAGTTTTTTTGTTTCTTTCTTTCTTTTATACACATTTTAACACTTCTCACTTTGTAATTTCCTTTGAAAAATCCATCACCTTAAATATTAATATTGCACATATCAGATTATACACTATTCGTCCCTGGATTCTCCTCTTCCATTTGGAGCATCTTCCAGTTTATTAATCTGGTTTCATGCAAGGTTATTGTAGTTAACTAAAATGAAACTATAAATTAAAACTAAATAAACTAAAATAACTCTAATAAAATTAAAATAAAAACTAGACATTTGTGAGGAAAAGATAACCGAATACATTTTGTGAACTTGGAAAACTAAAATAAAAATATGGAAGAAACGCCCTTTAGCACCTGTTAGTTTATTTACATTTACATAACATTTATTACAGCTTACCTGACGAGGCATTGATGGATGTGTTTATTGAGACAAGACTGTGACTTACTGTAACTGCTTTCAAAAAGATGTATGTTTTATTGTAATACTTGTATTATCCTAAATCTCGCTTCTGACATATTCCCTTCTTACAGTAATAATTAAAAAGACTGAAACTAATAAAAATTCAATCAAAACTAAACATTTTTAGGCAATAAAAGCTAAACTGACTAAACTGACTCTGGAACTATAATCACTCTGGTTTCCTGATCTCCAGGTCCATTTTCTTTGGTTGATTGTGCAACATCAAGGTTCTTCTTGGAGATCCCGTCACTGCAGGCCTCAGTGAAGTAAATTCTATACTCCCAAAGTCCTGCATTTCCCATTTCCACATACATCCTTTTTCCAAGGCCCTATTTTTTCCACCCAGCTCTGTGAAGCAACACGAACATCAAAAGGCGCCCATAATGAAATTTAGCCTCATTACAAAAATGAATTAAAGGCCCTCGAAGATTAGTCATCTGGACCAAAACAGCCAGAAGTGGAAGAATGCAGTCAAATCAAAAGAAACGTTATGTAAACCCAACAAAAACAGCATTATTTCAGCGGCTAGCAGCAATGAAAACGTGGTTAGTTTAAGTCTTCCGCTCTCATAAATCCCAAGTTGAACAAAGGCAGCTAAGGACAAAGAATGTTATGCTGCCCACACATTTTGATCTCCTTAAGCGCCTAAAAAACAAAGGCTGACTGTATCGGCTCAGAATGACCTTGTTACTCTACGAGCTCAGTCTGGAAGAGATATTCGTGAAAAACATCATCTGTTATTTTCTCGAAAATTGATCAATTCATTTTACTGCCGCCAAAAGTTGGATAATTTTTAATCTGCTGTCGTGTTAAAATGAAACTTTTAGCAGTAGACGGCGCCATGTGAAACAGCCTGACCCTCCAAACCGCTCAAAGGGCAGAGGTCAACCTCACAAAGTCTCGGAAACAGACTGCAGGAAAAGACAAGAGCCAGCAATCGCATCTGGTCCTCCTGCAATGTGTGTGTGTATGTGGGTCGACACACATAATCTACGTAGGTGTGAGGAACGACATGACTCCGCAGTCGCAGTCTGTATTTAGAGATGTTTACACGGGGAAACATCTGGATAAAGCCTGAGGTCACTGAGGGTGTTCGCATTACCAACACTCCATAAAAGGTCTGTCGCACGGCTTACGGTTCAGTGTGGTGGGTATGACCTTGGGAACAGAAAAACAGACGCTGTAAATAGCTAGAATCCACGTTTTCAGAAAACAGTTTAATCGCTGTAGCTCCATGTGTCCGCCCATCATAGCTGGATTATTAGCAGAACAGCAGCAGCATCGCTCGCTCAGTAATCACACTTCAAAATTCTGATGCTGCCACCTTTTTTTATGTTGTGTTTAGGCGAGATGCAAACTGATGAACTGGAGGTGCTCTGTTAAAAAACATAAACAAAGTCCTTTTTGTATGTATAGAACGCTATTTGGTAGAAAACCATGTTCGTGTTTCTCACTATTGTTTTGGTATGAGTTCTAAAGCGCCTCAGGCCTCAGGTACAGCACTGGTACTAGTAACACAACACTTTTTCAATCTGATAATAAATCTTTACACTGCCTGTAGAAAAGGGCACAGTACCATTACTGCTGCTACAGCTGTGACAAATGAGCTCATAGGTTCATAGGTGCCCTGGACAGAAGACAGCATTACACTTCCTCATCGGTGGATCTGTTTAAGGCGTTTTGATTCACTTGATCGTGATTTGCAGATGAGCAAACTTATTATCGCTGGATTTGATCCTAAGGCTGACTGGTTTCAAAATCAAACTCAGGATGTTTGTGTAGACGGCCCAAAAACTTGGTATATCTCAGCGTGGATGCAAAAAAAAGAGGAAACTGGGTGAGTGAAGGACAAAAGTAGAAGTGGCAGGCCTAAAATTTTTACATTTGATGGAATTATGAATGCAGACAAGTACCATCAGATTTTGAGCCACTATGCAATACCATCTGGAAAGCATTTGATCGGCAACATCTTCATTTTTCAGTATGACAGTGATAGTAAAACACACTGCAAATTCAGTAAAAGCATACCTGGGTAGAAAAACCACACAGCAGAACTCTATCAGTCATGGACTGGCCTCCCCTCAATTGAGATCATGTGAGATCATGTTGACTGAGAACAAAACAAAAGACAGTCGGCATCCGAAGAAGAGCTTTGAATGTCCGTTAAGAAGCCTGGAGAACTATTCCTGAAGACTACTTACTGAGAAAGGTCAGGCTTGCACATGTTTTAATAAATCGTTGCACATAATTCCCATTTTTTTGTTATATTTCTTTCATTTTCAGTATTGCTTGAGTTTTCATGGCCAGGCCTCCTTTAGAGAGAAGAGACTTGATCTCAGTGGGACTTCCTGGTTAAATAAAGGTCAATAAATCAAACGCTTTCAAACAAGTATCCTGCCCCAAATATGATGCATGTGGTACAGTACACATGAGACACACATAAAGAAGTCACTTATGTTCACTTGAATCTTTATTGTTTACATAATTCAACAGAGATAATAGTTTATCATGTTGCTGCGGTTTAAAACGGGAGAAAAAAATGGTAGGATTAGCTGAGCCTATTGGTAAAACATTGCTTGATCTCGAGAGGAACAACAGAGCTGCACAGACAGAAAGTTTTCCACTGGCAGAACACAGAAGCACATATATTCTGGACTAGATAACATCTCCTCCGTCTTCTCCAAACTAAAGCCAACAAGAGGCCACTCTAGCAAAGAAACTCACATCCAGAAACTAATCGATGCTGCCAACACTAGAGGTGAATTTGTACACTGGGAGGAACAGGTACACTGAGTAGAACCAACTATGCTTCTGTGCAGTGAGAAGTATACCTACCTATTATCCTAAATATCACTTAAAAACATACAGTAGGATGGTAGGGTCACAGTACTCCAGCAAACCGACTTTCTGTACTATTCAAACACCACTTAGAAACTTGCATGTAAAGAACAGGACAATATAATATAAAGGGGGGGAGGGGGAAAGGCTGTGACTAGTATTTTATACATTTATGTATTTTGTCTACTAACCACAAAATTCCCTAAAGAAAACATTTGGCACAATCTTGACAGAGAGAAATACAAGTGCAATGGGAAGAAAAGAACAACCAACAACTGAGTACAAAGGTTTTAAAATATTTGCAGAGAGAACATCAAATCTAACCATGCACAAAGTAAGGCAACCTACTGCAGATTCTTTCATGTTTTTTTAATATAGAAAAAGATACAGTGACAAGTGCACCTATTTCTACAACACCTGTAAGGACTGTTGTCAGCGCTGTCTGCTAAGTTTACGCTTAGAAATGTGGGCTCCCGGGATGCTAGCCCCACCTGCAGACAGACAGTCTGGTGCAGACTAAAGTCATCACTCTATTGTACAGCAGAGATTACTGGTAGTGTTGCCTGTCATCATTAATAACTTAAGTGATGCAAAGAATGCTCTTACGCTACAATAAAGCCTTATTGTGAACTTGGACAGGAAAATAGATGTATCAAATTCCAGATTTGCTCTTTTTAATCTACAGTCTATGTTTTGCATTATTTTCTTTTTCCACTTTACATTCAGTTTTCTTTTGCTCTTATTTTAGATTTGTACTGGCATTATGTATATGTGCGTGTGTGTGTGTGTGTGTGTGTGTGTGTGTGTGTACAGCCTGTAATGGTGAAACGCAGTCGTGTTTTACAAATCCTTTGTCTTGATGAGGGTAACCAGTGGCTTGTCATCAGGACTGTAGTCTTCATAGGCGATGGGAGTGGCGTCATACATCGCAGGTCTGGACTTTTTCCCAAATCTAATTTAAAAAAAGCCGAATGTTTATTAAATATTGCAGCGTAAGAAGGTGTTTTGAGAGAATGACAAGTGCTTTTAAAGCTGGAGGAGATAATAACCCAGAAAAAGTACCAAAAAAAGTACAAAACATCCTGACTACCCATCCTACTTTAAAGAGTTAGTTAATTATAGTTCAAGAAAGACAAACAAAAGACAGATAATACTGAAAAATGTTTTTAAAAAGCACAAGTGGAAGAATCCAAGATGCTCTAGCTTTAATTAAAAAATCCCAAAAGTTGACTCGGTGCTGTCTTCAGTTAGACTCTGCCTGCCTGTTAAATGTCACTGTGTCCTAAACTGAACATGCACAACGTGCAGAGCAGAATTTCAGATTAAGTGCTGCCACAGAGCTGCTGGTGACCGGTAAAATGGCTTTGACAGATCACTCCTGACCTTGGCAGCAGCAATCGAGAAAAACTGTTATGACCGAAGGTTACCGTACCCGTTTCTTTTGGATTCTGAGATATAAAAACACGGCGACAACGCATCAAAAAGTTGTGTTGCCGCCAATTAAAAAAAATATTTCTGAGCTAACTTGGTCAATTTTGGATTTCTAAAAAAAAGGGGGGGCAGCGTGGGTGGATGGTAAAACTAACATCCAAGAAATGTTAAATGCAAAGCACTCATAAAAACAGCTCATTAATCACAGCAACTGAACGCTGACACACAAATCCTGTCACTGACCTGGCATGGCGGATGGAGGCGATGGCGTTGCTGAACTCGCTGTCAATGCTGCGGCAGTTGTAGAACTCCTGGTAGGCGTGGCGGGAGGAACCTTGATACTCGATGCGGCTGATGCGGCAGATGCCCACAATGAGGATGATGAGCATGAGCACGAAGGCCACGCACAGAGCTCCAATTATGATATAGAGGGAGTGGCGGGGCATGTTGGTCAAGGTGTCCTCAGTGTGTGCAGGCTTCCACTGCAGGTCTAACACACACACACACACCCACACACACACACACACAGGGATAGATCTTTGTGTTGTATTATTCATGCATAAGATTCAACCTCTCACAAAAAAATTTATTTTCAGAAATGCAGGTAAAGCTGTAACAGTGCATCTTAATCTCAGAATAATGTGATTTACTATTTCTTTCAGGGTTGCTATAAACATGAAATTTGTAAGTTGAAAGATAACAGCCTTAATTATATTTTAGCATTAAAAACCTGGTTTAACCATTACAGAAACACACAAGAAATGGTAAAAAATATATATATAAATCTGTTACTGTAAATTTGTGTGTGTGTATAAGTTAATAAAGATCAGTCACAAATTGAATTTTTTAAACTGTTTAACCTTCACTGAATCAGAAAAATACAACTCTTGAGATAAAATCTCTTTTGCAAGCGTGTCTTAACAACCATGTTCTGCTCGTGTGCCATTCACTCCCCAGGAAAAACACTGAAATATCAAAAGGTTTTT
>NW_005187586.1:227878-229569 GCF_000239375.1 Pundamilia nyererei
GTTTCTGTAAAATATTTCGCTCTAAGTCAGAGACGTGCTAAAGTGTGCTGACCTGCATTGTGTTTTTGGGTGCATGTTTAGGCCAAAACGCTGATTAATCATTTGAAATCAAAGTTTAGGCACTCCCATCCAGTTTGCCAATATACTCTGCTGTAAATCCTGCACTGAAATATGAGGATTGTTTCTTTATTAAACATAAAAATCAGCATGGAGTCACTGACAGAAGCGCGTCGACATACAGCCTTATGTCGTCTTGATGGATTCTCAATCATCCAGGTAAGTAATCTCCAAAAGTTGATTCTGTTCATCTGGACGTAGCATTTTGTGGGAACGCGGAGTCAAGGAGGCCATTTACATGAAAAGGGAAAGACCATCCCTGAATCGAGGAGGGGGCCTATGGGTACATCTTTCACCATCTTACAATGCTGTGATTGCAGCCATTCCTCAACTCTCTGTGAATGGTACTCATGGCCACTGATCAGTGGTCATTGATCAGTGGGTTTTGGTCAGTGGTTGTTGATCAATGGTCATGAGAATTTGCATAATTAAGATTAAGGAACTGACCTCCCAGCCCATTGTTCCTTCAGTGGGCTGGTTTCAGTCATTATGCAAATGTGCTGTTTATAAGATTTGGGGAAACCTGCAGTCAGCTGAGACTGAAGAAGTCACTTGGATGACTGACGAAACGTTTCTCCCACAAAACGCTACGTCCAGATGAACAGAATCAACTTTTGGAGATACAGCCTTATAAATTAGATTTTGATATATTTATTTCAGAAATGATTCCTAATAAGGTGTATGCTGCATCAGACAATAACACAGGTCTGCAACCAAAAAACTGCAGAGGACTTTTTGACTGTTTCTTATTTTTCCTCACTGAAACTTGGAAAAATATTCCATCACGTCAGGTTTTCTTCAAAGCTCATGTTTTTAGTTCAATTAACTGTACAATTTCCCTTTTTATACTGAAATCTGGTATCCTATACTTGAGTTAAAATATATCCAATAATGATTTCTTACATTAATTTCATCTTTCTTACAGCGAGACTTGAAAGAAATACAAATAGAAAATGCGAGGAATTGAGGGCGGTCAGTAGGAGGGGGAAGGTATGGTGGGTTTGGTGGTGTGAGGAGCTTAGATGATCATGTCCCAACAGCTTTATTTTGGTCATCGTGAAAGGTAAGGAATCTAAGAAAAATTATGCACAGTTAATTGTAATAAAACACTGATTTTCTTCATCGCTGTTTCTGTTCCAGGGGTCAGAGATGTTCTACAGGACAAGAGTATCTTCACCAACAAGTTTGGAGGTTCTGCAGGAGCTGTTTTGATCTGGGAGCTTGAATTCAAAAGAGCCTCCTTCTTCTTGCGATGATAAATTCTTCTGCGTGAATGTTGCTGGTGAGAGTGAACAGCAGGGAGAAGCAGAGCTGTGTGACTGCAGCCTTCCTGCTCAGAGGTCTCCTCGTGAGTGTCATACAAACACTGATGCTGCCCGTGAGCTTCCTGTTTGTGGTTGGAGGAGGAAGGTCACTTCTTTATCACGTCATCGGGGAAAACTTTGAAGCATTTGGCTCATTATCAAGCAGCATATCTGCTTCTACACAGGTTAAAGAGTGGACACATTCTGATTTAAGAGTTTGGTGCATGGGTCCAGGGGTGTCAAACATGTGGTCTGTGTCCATGCACTTTG
>NW_005187586.1:229589-233859 GCF_000239375.1 Pundamilia nyererei
TGACGAAACGTTTCTCCCACAAAACGCTACGTCCAGATGAACAGAATCAACTTTTGGAGATACAGCCTTATAAATTAGATTTTGATATATTTATTTCAGAAATGATTCCTAATAAGGTGTATGCTGCATCAGACAATAACACAGGTCTGCAACCAAAAAACTGCAGAGGACTTTTTGACTGTTTCTTATTTTTCCTCACTGAAACTTGGAAAAATATTCCATCACGTCAGGTTTTCTTCAAAGCTCATGTTTTTAGTTCAATTAACTGTACAATTTCCCTTTTTATACTGAAATCTGGTATCCTATACTTGAGTTAAAATATATCCAATAATGATTTCTTACATTAATTTCATCTTTCTTACAGCGAGACTTGAAAGAAATACAAATAGAAAATGCGAGGAATTGAGGGCGGTCAGTAGGAGGGGGAAGGTATGGTGGGTTTGGTGGTGTGAGGAGCTTAGATGATCATGTCCCAACAGCTTTATTTTGGTCATCGTGAAAGGTAAGGAATCTAAGAAAAATTATGCACAGTTAATTGTAATAAAACACTGATTTTCTTCATCGCTGTTTCTGTTCCAGGGGTCAGAGATGTTCTACAGGACAAGAGTATCTTCACCAACAAGTTTGGAGGTTCTGCAGGAGCTGTTTTGATCTGGGAGCTTGAATTCAAAAGAGCCTCCTTCTTCTTGCGATGATAAATTCTTCTGCGTGAATGTTGCTGGTGAGAGTGAACAGCAGGGAGAAGCAGAGCTGTGTGACTGCAGCCTTCCTGCTCAGAGGTCTCCTCGTGAGTGTCATACAAACACTGATGCTGCCCGTGAGCTTCCTGTTTGTGGTTGGAGGAGGAAGGTCACTTCTTTATCACGTCATCGGGGAAAACTTTGAAGCATTTGGCTCATTATCAAGCAGCATATCTGCTTCTACACAGGTTAAAGAGTGGACACATTCTGATTTAAGAGTTTGGTGCATGGGTCCAGGGGTGTCAAACATGTGGTCTGTGTCCATGCACTTTGACACAATAGATGGCTTTGCAAGGCAGATTGTATCTATGGTTTTTCAGCAGAATTTTCTGCTATTCTGACAGAGGTGATGCCAGCATTACCACGTAGATGTGAAAATATACGGACACCGAAGAGTATCATTAGTTTTTAAAATATTTAGAATGTTTTTTGTTTCTTTTTTGAAGTTTTAAAAAAGATTCAAATCTCTTGTTTTATTCTCAGCCTGCCCACGTCCTGCATATTAGGTGTGAAAATCATATCACAGACGATGGTGCCCACTGAAAAGTCAATGGGTCAAAGGGTTAGTTATCAGGAACTACATTCAAATTTCAACCTCACAGTGGAAAGTCAGAGGACCACTAAAGACAATAAGATTCCGCCTCTGGAACTCGTTGTGTGTGTGTGTGTGTGTGTGTGTGTGTGTGTGTGTGTGTGTGTGTGTGTGTGTACTAGCTGCGGCCCAATCATCATTTTATTATTTAGAATAATATCTGATGAGATATTTTCTGACAGGGTGACTTACGGATCTCGCAGCTGGGTCCCACCCACCCAGGTGGACAGTGACAGGTGAAGCCATTTGATTGGTCGATGCACGTGCCTCCGTGGTGACAAGGGTTGCTGTCGCACTCATTGACGTCGACCTCACATTTTTCCCCTGAGCAGACAGGTAAGGTGGCATTAAATGACTTTTTTAGCAATAACGTCAACAGCTCAAAGTGAGGCTGATGGATCACAGCCTGACTTCATTTTCCACGCAGCTACATTCATCTTCATCACCAGCCATAATCACAGAAACACGCAGCTGGTCGTCAGGCTGTGCTCACCCAGGTATCCAGGCGGGCAGGAACAGGAAGCATTAAGTCCCGCACTTTCACAGCGGCCTCCGTTCAGGCAGCGCATCTTCAGACATGGGTCCTTGTAGATTTCACAGTGTCTGCCTGCATGCACACATACAAAAAGAGCTTTCAATAATTCACCGGGCAGCACTTTTAGCACTCTAAAACATATTCGGATACACTCACACACACATACCTTCAAACTGGGGTGTGCAGACACACTCATAGGCATTGATGAGATCCCTACAGGTGGCGTAGTTTTGGCAAGGGGCAGACAGACACTCATTGTACTCCTCCTCACAGTACAAGCCATGGTAGCCTTAACAGGACACGGATTCATACAGTTCAGAATAAAATCACAGTCTTTATGAATGATTATGTAATAACAAAGGGTTTGTGTTTATGTGAGACACAGAGACAGAAAGTGTGTATCCTTCTGCAGTGAAACACAGTAATGGTAAAACATGATCATTATTGCAGGAGGTGGAAGCAGGAGACTCGATGAAGATCATTATAACCAGAGCTGGCTGTAAAGCAGTAATGTAACACATCACTATACTAGTCAAGTAATTACATTATAGCTACTACATTACTACAGTTACATCGAAAAGGTTCTTCAAATATCTACAAATTGATTTTCCTGATTTTCTTTGCATCACTGTGAACATGCATGAAAATATTTTGTATTTAGTTTTCAGGCTCTAATATCTTTAAGACCATACATGTACATTTGAGTAGCTTCATGCTGTTCTTTCTAAAGGCCTTCAAATATGGTATGGTGGGTCACACTACAAAATTTTCCAAGCTCTCAAAGTTTTATTTTGAACTTGAGCAACACTTTAGAAATTCCATAGTAGCAGATGTTTGGATTAGAAATATTGAATGACATGTTAAGTAGATCTCTAGATACGGCAATTTCAATTCCACAGGAAACTGATCGCAAAAGGCTCGAATCCCCCACACTTCACAAAAATATGGAAATGAATATATGAAAATGAATATATGAAAGCTCAAATTAGACCACTTTTTCACTCTCCTGGAATTTCTTCCATCAGAGATGTTTCGTGTGCCTAAAAAAAAAAAATAAATATTGGCTGACGTATTGGATTTTAAAATCACTGAATATTGGTATCCTTATTGGCCTTATAAATCCCACATCAGTCGGGCTCTATTGTAACAAATTAATTTCTTCAGGGAGTAATTATGTCAAGTGATGCATTACATTTCATTATAGTAGCACGTAATGTGTAACATGTGGTTTTCTTTCAGTAACGACCCCAGCACGAGTTAAAGCTGAGCAGAGGGTCCTTGTAATAGCGCCTCAAAAACAGTTCACACAGCGACAGCCTATCAAACAACCCGTAACATTCATCTTGTGGCACTATGAAGCAATTTCCTCACGCGCCCTTCCTCGGTCACTGTTCTTGCTCTCAGTGCTCTGGGCAGATTAAAAATATTTCAACCTTTTAAGTCGCACTTGACACCAGCATTGAGACCTACTGCCATCAATGCTAGAAGCTCAACATTTTACGTGTTTACCTGACTGAACTGCACACTACAGCGTACACAATAACAACTGGACCACCGTATGTGCCTCTGTATTTCTTTACAGGGATTTATAAATTAGCCAACAGGGGTATGAGCGCATATTAAATCAATGTCAAATGACATGCAGTGCACCGTGTTTTCCATAGGATGGCAGCTGTGTACTGAGACCAGCATTAACATGGTCAGCGCATCAGAGCATCAGTGCCTCTTCAGCTGTGTGTTTTGCGCTTTTCATATAGGACGTGTGTAACTTGCACTTCGATTTTGTGGCTACAACAGATGCAGATCGAGTGTTTTCATTATCTCGTCTCCAACTTTGACTGCATCTCTCGGCTGGGTGCAAGTACTGACTGAAGCATCAACAAGCCCTCCTCGGGCTACAGCTAACGTGTGTTTGGGGAAAAGAGAGGAGAGCAATTAATGAGGAGCCCAGTTAGAACCTCCAGGGCCCTCTCTGTGAAATGTCAGTGAAATGTCAAGTGCCTTTCCAAGACTCTGCCTGCTTTCTGTGGGCTGGCAGCCTCTCATGTGAGCAGGATTACAGGAAACAGGAGGACAGATCCTTCAACATATCAGCTCCCCAGAAGCTTTCTTTCAAACAGCCAGCAGGCATTTACACAACCCCACACATCCGCACACCGACACCATGGAGACGGTCACACTGCATTTGTGGACTCACACACACAGACAAACACACTGAAATTAAAACTTTAATGCAGACACATAAACATGCCGCAAGCAACTGACATTCTGATGAGGGGGAGAAAAGATCGTTTTGGTCCAAAACACTGCAATGTGTGTGTGTGCGCGCACATGTGTGTGTTTGTGTGTGAGTGTGATGCTTGGGATGCTAATTACAAATTACCAATTTCACCAGTCCCATTA
>NW_005187586.1:235830-267048 GCF_000239375.1 Pundamilia nyererei
AATGAGTTTTTTGGGTTCATTGAGAACATGGTTGTTGTTCAATAATAAAATTATTCCTCAAAAATACAACTTGCCTAATAATTCTGCACTCCCTGTAATCTTAGCCCCTAATGCCTAATGTATCATATTTGATGCACGCATACAGTTTCTGTGAATTTCCAGACTTCTACATTATCAGTGCGATTTATATGTATTTATTAAAATAAATAAATTCCACACTACATTTTTAAGCAATAAATATGCTGCAAAAATGAATGTGGCAAATATAATAGGAATTAAAAGTCATATATTAAATTAATGAAAAGTTTCATTGTCACAAAATACAAAATTCTGGCGATTATTTCAGGGTTTAGACTTTAAAGGGTCAAAGTGGACCATTTGCTCTTCCTTATTTTGTGGCAGACATATTTTGTTACAACAATGGATTCTAATATTAAAAGGGCTAAAATCTCAAATATTGAGGTCAGTGTGTGTACAGGTGGAAATCTCCAGACTACTTAAACTCTTGTTTTCAACCGTTTTATTTTTCTACTCTTGACTCAGTGTGAATCACACAGAGGTGATATAGTTAAAATGGTCGTCTCAGATACAGAAGCCCCACCTACCTGCTGTTTAAACCTTTTATTTGTGAGGGGCAGCCAATCAGAATAAAGTAAACTTAAAGGAAGAAGAGATAAAACAGCGTGTTTCAGACAGAGCGACGAGCTGCTCCTATCAGTTTAGGTCTGTGAATCACATATACGGAGCAGGAAATCAGCTCCAAATAGATCCACTTTAAGCTCTAATTGCTTTCTGCCATTCTTCCAAAGAGACAGGAACTAGATTAGCCGTGTGAAAGGAGTGTGAATGGGAGCATAAAATATGACACTGAGATGGTTACTCCTCTGTACATTTGACTGACAGCGTGTATAAACAGTGAGAAGCAGGGGCAAAGTGTCAAATTATGTTGATGGGCCATTGGGAAAGTCATCATTTTCTCCATCCTAGCAAGGTAATTGCAAGACAATAGATAATGACAAGTCATCATTCCACTCAATTGATTTAATCAGTGAGGCCTCAGCAGAAGCAGCGCCGTGCTATCGTCTAAAAGAAACACTCATCGTTGGGGCAGATGACATTTAAACACACCTGAGTCTAAACCAGGACTACAAGTCACCATCCTTTTACTTATTACAAAGTTTAATGTGCTGGTGGTAAGTCCAGATACAGAGCGGAGATTGATCAAAGTAAGGATTCAAGAGGTTTCATGAAGGCTTTTAAAATGTGAATTTCTCAGTGACATCAGTCAAAATCTCATCGGTCCAGGAACTCAGTGGACATGTAGTTTTATTTAAAAATAAAAAGTCCAGCTTCACTCTACTCCCCACTCTACTCTCAGAGGTTTCAGGCTTTTAAGTAAACAAAGTTTCAACTTTTCTACTTGTATGAATCAGCCTATTATATTTCTGGTGCAGTTTAATTCAGCCTTTGTAGCTGATTTGGTTTAATTTTTAATCAGATCATTTAAAAGAATTACCTCCACTCCTCACATAACAAGTAAAACTATCTGAGGATTCATAGATGTCATAAAACTCTTTTAGTTTAAGTAGACCGAGCCCTTTTATGTTAACTATAAGGTTACCTGGCACGCAAAGACACCTGTAGCTGTTTCCCACGCTGCGGCAGACCCCGTGAGCGCAGGGGTTCAGGGCACAGAAGTCCACCAGCTGGGCGCAGGTGGGTCCTGTGAACCCTGCTGTGCAGCTACATCCAAACCCCAGGGGGCCGGGGCCCTGGGCGTAGCATGTCCCGTTATTGTGACAGGGGCTGGAGGCACATGGGTCCACCTTCTGCTCACATGTAGCACCCTGGTAACCTGTGAGAGGGCAGAGAGGGAGCAAATATCCTTAATTTGCTGGAAGGAGAGGCTTAAAGCATACAGCTGCGCTATTACTGGTAAATTGTTAGTTTTGAAGGGAAAGCTTTGGGATTCAGATGAACCTGCTTTCAACAGTGGGTGACACAGCAGGGGCTGTGTTTATGCAAGGCGGGTGTTGCAATCCAATATGTGGCATCTACTTTGGCATAAAATTGCACCCACTCAACTGCCCACTGAAGCCGCTTCTTAATGCAAATGGAACTTTGCAGAAAAATGTTAATGGGATAAAAGAAACTCCTCTACAGTTAAAGGGGATCATAAGTTTTGTTTTTATTTTCTTTGAGTGAACTTTATTGCATTTATAACCACTAACTAAAGGGATGTGCTTCAATTATTCATGCTGCATACGGTGTATTAAATATGATGACAAAGCACCAGCAACCAAAAATATGTACAGAGCAGGACAATAGGATGAAGTCAAATGCTTTCCCTAAAGCAATAAATAAATAAATAAATAAAGACATTTTTCATGCAAGAAAACCACAGTAAGTAATGCAGGAGTGCATTAAACAGTCCTGGTTATATTATACTCCTGTAATGTTTTAGACTTAAAAGCATTTTTCTGACGCAGTTATTTCACTTCTTAAATTGTGCATTTGGTACGTATGGTTATATAATTTAAGTGCGCGCAGTTTAAGATTACATGCTATTATTTACTGAAAAGAAAAGTTTAGTATGCAAGAAAACACACCGGATTACTTTTTTGTCAAAAGAGGGAGTGAAGCTAAAGTCAGTAAACAGTCAATTTACCTTTAAAACTACACACGGAGGAAACACAAAGCCAGGTCCTGTTTACTTGCGTCACTGAATACATCATAAATTAAGAACACATTAAACATTACATATGTAGAAAAGCTAGTTTGAATTATATATGTGCTTTTAATGTTTTCAAGTCTAATTCTTTTGTAACACAACTCTGTCAGTGTAAAACTATGTTTTAAATGTTTCAGTAAAAAAGATCAAACTTTTTTTAATGGCAGTGTGTCGCAGTGGTTGGAGAGATTTACGCTAGCCGTTTTCCAGTGCTAGCTTTCTGCTAAGCTAAGCTAACACTCCTCAAACAGAACAAACAAAGGGCAGTATTTGTATGATATGTGGTAGGTCTAATAGAGAAAATGCTCAGGAGAAAGTTAAACTAATTCAGACTTTATATACTCACTGGCCACTTTGTTTGGTACACTTTGCTAGTACCTGACAAGAGCCCATTGTGCCTTCAGTGTATTTTATATTGACATGACAGCCTCACACACTTGATGCTGATTTTTCGGTTGCATATCCATTATGCTAATCTCCCATTCCACCACACCCCATGGGTTGAGATCTGGTGACTGTAGAGACCATCTAAGTACAGCGAACTCATTGTCATGTTCAAGAAACCAGACTGAGATTATTTGAGCTTTCTGACATGGTGAGCTATCCTGCTGGAAGCAGCCATCAGCAGATGGGTATACTGTCGTTATAAAGGAATGGACATGGTCAGCAACAAAACTCAGGTAGGCTGTGATATTTAAACTGTGGTCAGTTGGAACGAAGGGGTCCAAACTGTGCCAAGAAAGTATCCAGCACACTATTACACCTGAACCTTTGATAGGAGGCAGGATCTATGTGTTCATGTTGTGTATGTTAAATTCTGACCCTACACTTTGGGGGTTAAAGCAGAAATTAAGACTCATTATCACACCAACATTTTTCCAATGTTCTCAGCATGTGTGAACTGTAGCCTCAGTTTCCTGCTGTTAGCTGTTAGCTGGTGTGGTCTTCTGCTGGTGCAGGTCAACTGCTTCAAAGTTTGACATGATGCACATTCAAAGACACTCTTCTGCATACGCTGGTTGTAGTGATTGGTTCTTTGAGTTAATGTTGCCTTCCTATCAACTTATAGCAGTATGGCCACTCTCCTGGCCTCTGACATTTTCTCTCAGAGAAACGCTGCTAAATAGAGATTTTCTCTTTTATGTCTCTTTTTTTCTCTCGTTGTGAATTGTAAATGGTTGCGTGTGAAAATCCCAGTAGATCAGCAGTTTGAACTCCAGCAGGTTGTCTCGACCATGTCTAAATGCCTAAACACATTGAGCTGGTGCAATGTGATTTCATGATTAGGTATTTGCATTAATGACCACCTGAAAATGTGCACCTAATAAAGTGACCAGTGAGTGTAAATTAGAATGCAATAATTTAACTGTATCTACTCAATGTGACTGAAAAAAGAAACAGCACCTGTATGCAATGATCAATATAAAACAGTTTTGATGCTGCAGAATCAGTACTCAACAGTGATGGGAATAACGGCGTTACTAACGGCGTTACTTTTTTCAGTAACGAGTAATCTAACTAATTACTATTTCTTTCGTTACAACGCCGTTACAGTTACTAACAAGAAAATGTGGTGCGGTCGCACTACTATTTTTCAACAAACAGACGGTTGAAGCTTTCTTTAGCTTGCTGCACCTTATATCAGTTGCATGGAAGCAGCTGTCTATGTAAGTAATCGAGAGCCCGCTCCCGCGGAGAGCAATCACTTTCTGGCAGACGATCACTTTTTGGCACAACACCTGGAGCTAAGGGGGCAAAACAATCGCATGAGTGCTGCTGTTTGACTGAGGAAGAATAAAGTAGTCGTGGTAAACCAATCACATGACCACTTCAAGACAAAGCAACAAGGTGATATATACCAGTTTTTAAATTGTGTTGATAAGCCTCGTAAAACCAGAGTCATGATAAAAATATATACACAGCGTTTTTTCCTCAATAGTTTCGCCACGTTTACTGTCTAAGGACAGCGCAGCAATCACTCTCTGCTTATGACCAAAAAATAATAAAAAAAACAAAAAAACAGCCCGTTCGTGTTTGTGGAAAAATGTCGACCAATCAAAAAATGATGTGGCGACATGACATTTGGTTGTTTAGGAAGAGGGGAAAGTTTTAGGAGTGATGGCACGAGAGAGAGAGAGAGAGAGAGAGAAAGAAAGACAGCAGAAAAAAAGAGAGCGAGTTTTGAGAGATTTGTGATGTTTAGCATGTTTGGAGTGTGTAGTTATTGTGTTGTCTTGTGTAGTTAGTGTGTAGTGTTGTGGATAGTTTTGTGTTGTGTGTCAGAACAATGAGGCGACTGCTGTCTCCAGGTAGAAACAGGAGTGATACACCTGCTGCTGTCAGACCTGCAGGTATCAGGCTGTGATGTTCTCCTTTATAGTGGACAGAAATTATGTTTTTGGAGTGGCACAAATAATTTGTGTGGCATCTCACTGAATACAGAACAGCTGATTGTTCTGTAAATAGTTTGAATGGTTATTTAAAAAATGGGTAAAAGGTAAATGGATGCAAATAACTTTGTTGTTTGCAAAACTTGTGCATATGATTTTAAAATTGACTATTTATATTTGCATTTAAAGTTATGAAATATGATTCACTAAACATGTTTGTGGTTGTTACAGTAAAAAATATAACCTTTTCAACTTTTATGTTTTTTGTCTGAATTTAGATCAATTGTGTTAATACAGTGTGTCAAAATGAAAACATAACTGTAAACTAAAGGATGATACGAAACAAGGCAAAGTAAATAGTTTTTAAAGGTGAAATGTAGAGGAAAGTAGTTAAAAAACTTTTTTTTAAAGTAACGCAATAGTTACTTTTCAAGTAATTAATTACTTTTAGAATCTTGTAACTCAGTTAATAACTCAGTTACTTTTTTGAAGAAGTAACTAGTAAATATAATTAATTACTTTTTCAAAGTAACTTGCCCAACAGTGGTCCTCAAAGAAGCAATTCAGCATATTCAGAAAAATGTTAAATTACACCTTGAAGCCTGATTAATGGCTTGTTTTCTATAATATCCTCAGAAAGAAAGAGAGAGCAAATGGTTTGACTCAAAATGTTCTTTTATCAGTCCCTCTTCCTTAGTCAGGTCACCAAAAAAACAGAGTGACAGCACCTTATCGCACACCGAAATATTGTGTTGACAGGGACATCTATAATGCTACACCAGCATCTCTGAAGGGGCTGAGTCTGTTTCCGTCATGCTCCTCCGTGTTTGTATGGGGGCTCTGTCCTGTGCACATCCATGATCTCATTTGCTGATGTGCCTCACGTGTTTCTTCTTCGCCTCCTCTCATTATCTTGTGAGCCTCTGCCTCTTTCACCTATCTTCCGATTCTAAAAATAACCTCCTCCCGTCACCCCTTCTCCTCCTCCTCCTCATCCTCCTCCTCCTCCTCCGTGTTCACCTCCCATGAGAACCACCATTGTGCTGCAGAGAGCAGAAAGACACAGTCTCTACGCACATACCTTTTCTTTGTATGTCTTGGTCCTCTGATTCACAGCGTAGTAACTCCCTGTGCTGACTGCACCAGAGTGCACACTCAATTGAACTAATGAAGAGATCTCTCTGAAGCATCCATTGATCTGCAAGACTTTATTTCACCGTGTGAGCAGGACATTTATCATTCAGCAGAGAGGACAGGAGCAATCAGGAGCAGGCAGGGAAAATATCACCACAGCTCTTCTTCCCTTTGCTGCCTCCTTCTCTTTCTGCTTCATCCCTTCCTTTCTTTGGTCCTCTGACTTCTTCCAAGCCCCCTCATCTCATCTTCCTTTCCCTGTTTCTCTCATACAGTTCCAAAAGCGCCGCTGATACCGAACACACACATAAATTTAATTTCCTGATTTGCATTTGTTCCGCTGTGGTTTAATCCCCCGCTTTCCTTCGTATTTAACATATTAGCTCCATTTAAGAACTTGAGCTTCATTTCTCTCTTTGTCTGGTTCAGCTTTTATTTTTTCGGTAACACGTACATTTATCTAAAGAGGCACAACTACACTGTGACATAGGTCCCAGCTGACAGAGAGGAGTCTGTTCGTCCCTGCTGCCAGCATTCAAACTGCCAGGAGTTAACAGTATAAATTTAGCTAGCCTGCTCACTCCTCCACCCTTCTACTTTTGGCTGGAGGCAGCCACAGTGCTGGCGTTCACACTTCACACTTTTCTGTCGGTGTGTGTAAGTGAGAAGAAGTTAATATGATGGTGGTTGTCTCTGTTGAGGATTCAGAGTGCGAAACATGGCCTACTTACACATGAAATTCAGATTAAACATGAGACCTACAGGTTTGACTTTGCCAGCACTTTGGATCAAAGTTAAATTTCCTGCATTCTTCTTCTCAAAGTCTATCTTAAAACAAGGCTACGTCCAAACAATTAGGTTTTCATTTCAAAACATTTGAAAATTTCCAATTTCTGTCCAGATAATAAATCTCCAACTGATACTAACATGCACAAAAAACAACCCAAGACATTCCCTGTAAATTAGGCATGATTGCTGTCATGATCCACAGTCTACAGGTTGTTATCTGCCAGTCAGGACTGAAGATTTGTTTTTTCTTTAAGGCCATGTGACAGGGAAATGATGAAGCAGGTAGGTAAGGACACTTAGTAAGACCCAGTCAGGCTGCAAACCCGGACACCTGGTTCATTGTTTATTAAACTCTCTGCTTCTGACCACACAAATTGATAAATTTTTTGGAAGTCACTGTTTTCAGGAGAAATTATGGTTCAGCTTCTTCCTCTTAGAAGGGAGTTTTTCTTTCACACTGTTGTCAAATGCTTGTCAATTGTTGTTTTTTTCTGTATTAATCTTTACCTACAATATAAGGTACCTTGAGGCCAGGGGCAGATCTGAGGGTGGCATGGATATCAAAGCTATTACTTTACACATATGCTTTAATCTTAAGAAAACATTCATAAAAGCAGTGGATTGTGAATTCCTTTCCTCACTGGTAACCTTGCTCCTTAGGCAGCTGTAGACTGATAATGTGTGTGAGGCCTTCTTTCAGACTGTATATGTGGTTAAAATATATTAAATACAGCATGTATACACGTTTCATATAAACATAGTCTGTAACTTTCTTATTGACTTTAACCCAAATAATTAGACATTTCAGTTACATGAATAATGTAATATTTTTTGATTTTATGTACTGTCCTAGCCTATATAATGAATAAGTGTGTAGCCCAGTAAGTTTAAAATCCAGAAAGCTACACAACGTGTTATAACTCGTGTTAGAAACACAAGTCTAACTCTTCTAACATGTCTAACGCTCTTTTTATTACAAATAATTAAAGTGTCACATGCTTAAATTTACACAAAATGTCAGAAACCTGCACTATCATGAAAACATTTTCTCCAAAAATGTAAACATCATTTTTCATGAGTTATTGGGTTATTACACACACGTTCATTCATTTCCAGACTGTAACAATCAACCACCTGTGTTGATCTGAAATGCCCCTGGTGTTGATTTAAAATGTACTCTGGCACAATCAAGGGTCGATTGCTGCTTAAAACAAAAAATAAATCTATATCAACCTGTGGGCGATGTTTTCATGTATTCAATGTTAATTGTAGCGAGGCTCAAACTCTTAATGCTAGGTTATTTTAATAAACAATGTTGTCATATGCAAAGCTAGAGTGACACTAGGAGTGGCAACAGATTATTTTTAGGTTGGGACATGCCACCCCATGCCATCACAGTAGATCCGCCCCTGCTTGCGGCAAGTATTATTGCAATATGGTGCTATACTGAAAACTGAAAATTGCAAGTGAACCTCTATGACTTCTACATCAGAGAAAGTGCTGCAGCTGGAACTAAGTACATACTTTGTGTTATTATGAGTCGAAAAGCAGGTATAGATTGGAAAAATGTAGAGATATTTTTGATAACAGGATGCTGATTGCAGTAAAAACTGTGGGTTAAAACCAATAAAAACCAGTGGATAGAGATCTCAAACACCAGTTTGGCTGTTTCTTGGCTCAAATTCTCTCTGAAAATTTGTTTTTGTCAAATGCTGCCGGTAGGAAAAACAAACAGGGATGAGAATATCTTGTTTCCCTGTGAGGCGAATCGAGCAAATCAAAATGCAGCTCATGTTGTCGTATTTGCCCTATTGATCCCAAAGCTGATGCATCTCTGATGACAGCTACTGGAGTTGTCATGCCTCCCATCCTTTTACTTATTGCTTGTGTCTGTGCAGACACTGAAAGAAAACTTATATGGGAAGAGATCCTATCTGTGCTCTAAGCAGCATTTAAAAACATGAACACGCATCCTCTGCATGTGCCAATTTGGCTGTTTAATTTTGCTTGTACTTCTTTGCCAGTGGAGAAAAATAATAAATACAGAGTGTCTCATTTATCATGGATTGCAGAGCGTTTCTGCTCTACTGGCTCCCAAAAAGAGAGAGAGAGAGAAGAAAAGCTGGAAAGCCAGTGTTATCGGTCCATTAAATGGTTGTTATCAGCTGTTATCACTGCCATTGATATTACCAGTAGGCAAACTTTTCCCCCAGCTACAAGGCGCAGTAGGCTGTTGTCAATTCATTTAACTGTGCGGTGTTCCTGCATCGACATAGGTGGAGTGTTTCCAGTTTGAAAGAGCAACTAAAATCTGTGTGAGAATGGTGGAGTTGGCAGAAATCAGATAACTTTCACCAAGGAAATGTTTGTATGGACTCTTTGCATGTAGTGCCATTCTGTTTTTCATCTTAGTGATTCCTGCTAGAAGGTGCAAGACGGCACCAGCTGGCTGTCATAGGAAGCCAGTAACAGCCGTTTGTTGGGTTTATAACAATTTGAAACAGGTGGAATACATTTTTTTTTCCACCTGCATGAGTTGTGAATAAAAGCCTTTGATGATTTCTTACTCAGAGGTTTTACACCTGAGAATGTCAAACTCACTCACACCGTGGTCCACATACAGCCCACTTTGATCTCAAGTAAGCCAGACCAGTGAATCCCCCCGGTCTATCGGTATGAAGAAGTTTAACTGCACACTTAATCCCTAAGATATGTTGGTATTAGAAAATAAAGTGCAATTTCAGCAGTATATTTTCTGCATAACAAAGAAATGCTGTGATAGTAAAAGAATGAAGTCTGTCCCAATGACTCTTTGGGCATAAACTGTAAAAAATAAATGTATAAAATTTTGGAACAAGTTCTGGTAACTCATTGCCCAGAATGTCATTTAACTATAAAACAGATCGTTTTTGGTCATTTACAGAAATTTTTATTTTAAATACCTATAAAACAGGAAGGTAATAATATTGAATAATATGTAATAAATATAGTTAAATATTCAAAACTCATGCCGTCCTTCACTTGTTGCAAAGCTGTCGAGTGGGCTGGATCATAGTCTCTGCTGGGCCGATTTTGGCCCCTGGGCCTTATGTTTGACACAGCAGTTTAACACTGTTACTAAGGATCTCCTTCCTTAAGCCTTGAGGCAACTGTTGTTGTAATTTGTTGCTGTATAAATACATTTGAACTGAATTCTTTGAATTGAAGTCTTCCCTAGTTTTCAAACACACTTAAAAAAAAACAAAAGACATTACAGTTTCTGACATACAGATAATAAGACATCGTGGGGTCATCTTTGAGCCCTGCAAGCACTTCTCAATTTGACCCCCACCTGCTACCTTATGAAAAGCAGAATATTTGCTCATGCAGTGTGTGAGCAGGTGTTGTAGTTCTGAATGATTACTGAGATATCGATTAATCCCTTGTTAGAAATCATGGCCTGTAATGAAACACCCTTTTCTATGGATTTGTCATTTTGAGTTTGTGTGGGTGGAACGTTTTTTTTCCAGGCTGTTACTGATTTTCTCTGCCATTATTTTTGCATTTGTTCCAACAACCAGGTGCTGTTGCAGTGTGAAATCTATCACCTTTCCCGAACTGAGATTTGTGTGTAAAATATGCAGTTTTTCCTTTGTCGCTACTTTGAATTCGTTTCTAAGGTTACACAACATGTGGCAACAAACTTGTGTAAAAGTCAAAATTCAGATGCAGCATGAAGTTTTTTCAAACCTCTCCCTTCACAAAATCTCAGCACACTGACTGCTTTGGCACAGTTCTTGACTGAGCTTTCACCAATATTGCTTTAATCTTAAGACAACATTCATAAAAGCAGTGGATTATGAATTCCTTTCCTCTCTGGAGACCTTGCTCCTTAGGCAGCTGTAGACTGATAATGTGTGCGAGGCCTCCTCCAGACTGAGAATGAACTGACTGCTGGGATTTATCCCTGGAACAACAAAACAATTTTCACTCAAGGCTCTCTTTATTCACATGTTGATGTCCACGGTCGGCTAATATTTTCACAGTCTGTGTACATACTGGAAACCGCAGTGTTGAGAAATGCTGTTTTGACAACTGCTTTGTGGCCACAGGTTTTAGGTCAATTGGGCTATGAAGACTAATTAAAATAGAGGAGGAGGGCTCAAATTAAGCATGTCAGTGGCACAGATACTCTCACACATGCACACGCGCACACACGCAGCGTCTATGATAACAGCTAAAAGCTGCACACACTACTGCGGCAAGCGTATTTCTACAGATTTCTCTTTGCTTTTCCTTCTTTTTCACAAAGGCACACAAACACCATAAGCTGTGAGGTTTCTTGGCAATTTCAAGCACACAGACCACTCATTTCTGGCAACTTCACTCATTCCTTCTGATTCACTTACGGCACACGATTGGTTCTAGCATGCGATAACGGGCTTCCTACCTTCGGGACAGTAACACCTGGGCCCGGCCAGGCTGCTGAAACAAGTGGCTCCATTCTTGCAGGGCTGGGAGACGCAGTGATCGACCAACAACTGGCAACGCTCTCCTTCATAACCTGAGAGACACGAGGTTTATGATCACACTGCTTTTGCTGGAGTTAACATTCTGTGTATTGTTATCATACAAGGATGTGATATATAAATATTTATACATCTGCAGAAGACTAAAGTGATGAATACATGGAAAAGCTGGAAATGATTTGCTTTCAATGTTAGATTGTTGGATTGCTAATTAAGTACTGTGTTATTACATTTGTGTTATTACTCTTGACCTTTTAGCTGTTTTATTCCAATACATGAAATCTCTGTTTGCCTGCAAATTGCTCCCACACAATCAGTTCAACAGCCAAAAATGGCACACAGGTACACCTTACACCCCTGAGAGTCTTTATCTACATCAGATATCATGATTATTATGTTACCAGCCTGGCAACCACCTAACAACAGGCTGTAATGCCATCTATAACATGATTTTCACTTTAGGGTAATAACTAAATAATGAATATCCACGTAACTTGAGGGATGCATGATACATTAAGATGTCATCATCTTGCCTAGCAACAACCTACCAGCTGGCTAAATTGACACATTTGTAGCCTTTGTGCACTTACAACACCTTATTAAAAAAGCCTGATATTAATTTTACTGTAATGACACCTAATGTAAACGCAATTTAGGCATGTTATATTATGATGTCATCACATTGTCTAGCAACCACCTAACAACGCCTAACTACAGCATGATCGTAGTAATATTTAATATTATTAAGAGTGGCTGCTCAGAGTTGTGCCTAATTTGGTTTCTAATTAAAGAATAATGTCAGCAAGACCACCTGAGCCACCTAGTAAAGACGGTGATGTTTGCTGTCTGTTTCCGCTTTCTTAATTTTTTTTCCAAACAGACGCTCACAGAGGTCTCGTTAGCACAACATGCTAATGAGAAGTGACTGGCAATCAGTAGTCACCTGTGACATTTACCTTCCTACCACAGGGTCTTTTTTTCCAGTTCCCGTCTCAAAATAAATCTGACAAGATCAAAAGTTCAGGCTACTCTCTGCTGCTCTTTTTATTCAGACATTTTCTTAATGAAAGAGGCTCTCACCTCCCAGCCAAGACAACACAGTCAGGGTCCAAAATATGTGAATGGGGAATCTTCTTCAAATGCAAAAGCATACTGGGACCACTACTTTTTAAATTTCTAGTTTTTATACATTACAAGAAAACATTGCATACATTTCCATTGCTATGCAGATGACACCCAGCTATATTTATCCATCAAGCCAGATGTCCTAAAGGTATAAAGGCCTGGATGAAATTTTCTGTTTCTAAATTCAAATAAAACTGAGGTTATTGTACTCGGCCCAAAAGCTCTTAGAAACATGGTGTCTAGCTGATACTTACTTTGGATTGCATTACCTTGGCCTCCAGTAACACTGTGAGGAATGTATGTCCTTTAATTAGCATTTTAAAGAAATATGTGGGTGTGCTTTTCTTTTTCCATCTCTGTCTCCGGGTGCTGCTGAAAAGCTACTTCATGCATTTATCACTCATTGGCTGGACAACTGTAATTTATTACAGCCTTCAGTTAATGCAAAATGCTGCAGCGAGAGTCCTGACAGGGTCTAAAAAGAGAGAGTCTTAATTGACTCCCTGCAAAATCCAGAATTGAATTTAAAATCCTTCTCCTCACATACAAGATCTTGAATATTCTGGCCCTATTATATCTTACAGATTTTCATAGTACCATATTGTCCAAATAAAGCACTGCACTCTCAGACTGCAGGCTTACTTGTGTAGAGTTTCTATAAGTAGAATGGGAGACGGGTATTTTGTAGCACCAGTTCCCAGTTTGGATTCGGGATACAGACACCCTCTCTACTTTCAAAATTATCCCTAAAACGTTCCTGTTTGATAAAGCTTATAGTTAGTGCTGGATCAGGTGACCCTGAACCCTCTTGGTATGCTGCTATAGGCTCAGACTGATGCAGGACTTGATGTGATGCACTGAGCACTTCTTTCCATTTACCACCTTTATTCACCATTTGAACAGATCATTAATTTACCTTCTCCCTCCCTTTTGTCCCTTCTCTCTATTTTCTCCTTTTTCTCTTTTCAGGGAGTTGTTCCTTACCAACATCCTTACCACGTGTTGCTCATTGTTTGAGCTTTCTTCAGAGTACTGTATCTTGACACTGCAATATAAAGCACCTTGAGACAAATGGTGTTGTAATTTGGCACTATATAAATAAACCTGAATTGAGATGTTCAAACAGTCTATCTCAAAAACAGCACTGAAAGTAAAACCACACGATATGGCATAAAAACACTGATAGTGTGATAGGCCACACACAAAAGGGTTAATGCTGTGAGTTTTAACCCAAAACACAATCTTTTCTTAACCTTGCAAAGTCAGCTTTGGTGAAAAAAGTGAATGAAAACAAAACAACTCAGTGAGTGAAAATCACGAGCACAAGCATCCGCCTCCAAGCAGCAATATCTGACGCTCTGGAATGAGAACAAGTTCACCACACACACCTGGTTGACAGGTGCACGTGAAGTTGCGTCCTTCACCCCCCTGCCTGATGTCAGTGCAGGTGCCGTTGTTGCGACAAGGTCGGTGGTGGCAGGCATCATATTCCTCACAAAAAATCCCGGTGTAGCCGTCTTCGCACTCGCAGAAGAAGGTGCTCTGCAAAAAAGCGACAGCACACAGATTTCACGCGTCAAATCAGGGAGCCCTAACGGCGAAACGGCAGGAGGGAGGAAAAACTTGTGAAACAGTAATAATGAGATCGCAGATTGTGAAATAATTCAGCGACACAACAATGCAATTATGAGCAGCGGTGACACAGTTTGGTTTTCTCAGCTAACGAGGGAAAACAGAAGAAACGGCACAAAACCAGACACGGTGAGATGACCTCTCCAACACCTCCCTCTCTACACTTTCATTCACGCTTAAGAGGCACAACCAACCGCTACATCTTTTTTTGGTTCGGTACGTGAATGTTGGGGCTCAGTGGATCCATTTTTAACTATGAGCAACGGATAATTAAAACAGGCCAGCATAAATCAAAAATAGCACCGCAGTGTTTGTTCTTCCAGCTATTAAATTTCAGTGATCAAAACAGAGCGCAATAATGCATCTCTGATGATGATGATAATGGGAATTCAGCTTTTTTGGAAGTTGCATGTTTTAGATGTTAGAAAGCAATAAAGAGATTGCTAAAACTAAAGCAATGAGCGTGCCCATTCAGCGGTGGTACCTTTATTTATTTCACTAATTTATGCTAGTTTGTCCCATAAAACGTGAACCTATTGGAGGGCTGTGCATAAAAAAGGCTTTAATTTGTAAAACCCTTTGAATTAAAGCAAGGATTCTTCCTTTTAGTCACATACTGACTGCTGAAAGTAGCTTCTTGTATCAGCGAGCACTGAAACGTGTTCTCGGGTGAAGAAAAGAAACGTTCTCACCTCAGAGGGTTGGGTGATGCATTTGCCTTTTCCGGAGCACTGAGGGTCACTGAAGCTGCTGCCGGGCTCCACACAGCTGCTGGCCTTCACCGTCAGGTTGAGACGGAGCGTGACCTCCGGGGCCGTGGGAGCGCCAACGCGAATCACACCTGCCACAAGAGAGTGTGTAATCTGCTCATTTATACAACAAGTACAGTAATATGTGATGGATAATTTGGATGGATAATTGGACTCGTGGTGGAGTTTTTAACCATACAGCAGTCTGAAGATGTACTTTCTTTCTCTATTTTCAGACACGACTCTTCATTTATAAATATCGCAACACCTTTTGGAGAGTTTTTAAAAGGATTCCTGGTCCCCAGAGGATGAATTGTTGGCAAGCCCTTCTCTTTTCTCGCCTAGCGCTCAGCTGTATTTTTAGCCTTTTAGCATGTTGAGTGAATCATCAAACATCGGCCTGCAGCAGCCGCACACAGCTTTCATTTAACAATGCTTTAGGAAAAGTACACACCGCTGCCCCAAAACTGCATAAAACTTAAGTGGTAATAAAAGAATTGATGGATTCAGTTCATTACAGTGACCAAAATAGAGACTGTGCCCCTCTGTCTTTGTCTCTCCCCATCTCTGGATCTATAAATGTAGAACATCTCATATTATAGGTTCAATCAAAGCTGACAGCTTCGCGGGCACTCGGATAAAAATAGCTTTGTAGTGGATATCACCTGCCATTCTTTTGGAGTAACACCGGTGACGACAGCGATGATGCAAGCTCCTCGGCCAATCGGAGCCCTGATAAAACGACGCGTGTTCCTCCGTCATCCCCGACCGAACCATCGTCAGCACAATGACACTGAAAGTCGGACCTGCACAGTCATTGCGCTTTTAAACTGCGAGGAAAGCCCATGGCCACAAACATGGCATTTCCGTCCCATGTGTAGATGGGTGCCTGTGTCTTTCCTCCTGTCCCCTGATCTTGCAGGGAAACATGCAGCACGCTTAAAATCATGCGTAGATGTGAGTTTGGTTTTGTTGCAAGCATTTTTATTCAATAAATGCGATACCGCCTGCGTCTTCATCCTTCTCCCGCAAATTGTCCTTCATTCACGCCTCTTTCACGTCCCTTTATCCTTTCCTCTAATCCCTTTCTTTGTTGTCTCCTTTCCTCCCTTGCTCCCTCCTTATCTAACTCTTCTTTCTCCTTCTTCCATCCTTCCTCATCCTCTCTTCTCTCTGATTTAACTCCCCAGTGTCATTGCCACCGCCACCGTGTCCTTCTCTTTCTCCCTCCCTCCGTCTCTCTCCAGTGAAGCTGCCACCGAGTTACCAGACGTGTCAAGGTCAGCAGCCGGGAAGAGTAGCGAAACAGCATCAGGTATGTAGAGCACACGCAGGGGTCAGCCAGCCCTTCAGTCAAAAGAGCGAGGCTCCAATTAACCCCCGGCGGCACCCGCTGCAGCTCACGCCATCGTTTTTTGGCACCACTCTGTGAATACTCAAAAACTGCCCGTGTGAAGCTCGGTATTAAAACACAGATGGAATATCAGCATAAATGTCTGTTCGGTATGCAAATAAAACATTCTGACTCACATATGCAAATGTTATGTTATTTTCCCCCGATGACACTGAAGAATAAACGCCGCAATTACAACTTATTTAAATTCATTAATCCTCTGATGTTTTTGGCTCGGCTATAAATGATCTATTTGGAGCTTCTTGACAATGTTTCAAATTCAGCTTTTCTGTGGTTGTTGGATGAACTGCCATACACATTAAATAATTAAAAAAACACACGATTCTCTGTAAATATGTATCTAGTTTTAATAAAGTTATGGCTGGTTTGGAATCATCGAGGGACTATCTATTTATATTTCCCACAATTTTTTTTATAGATCATCCTCAAACTTCACAACAATACACCAAGCCTTGGGGGACACGAGTACCTAGGTGGGCTAAACATTTGACCTTGGCCTTCATTCTCAGGCAGCAAGGTCAAAGTCGACCTTGAAAACGAAATTCCAGAAACCATATCAAGTAATGTATCATATGACAGGGCACGGAGACCGCTGTACAACACACTCGAATCTTAAAATCTTTACAGCCTATCCGGTTGTTCAGTGATGACGCGACGAATCCTACTTCCAGGTCTAAAGTAGTCGGCGTTTAATATGGCTTTTGTGTTGTTAACATGTTTAATGTTATGTATTTTCTTCTATTTGATCTCAAAAAGCTCCTAAAACAGTCAGTGATCCCTGTTGACCTCCCTCGGCTTTTATTACCGCTAATCATTTATTTAAGCTCAGTTTTTAAAACCTTAGGATGTAACTACAGCCCAGCCCATGCAGCAGTATATGAATGTATTGTGGATGGATTATCTCAGTTGTTCTCCTGGCTGAAGTTTGGTCCTTTTACAGCATCCTGCCATGCGATTACATTTGTTCCTACACTAGATTTTTATATTACCAATGCTGACATCACAGATTTGATATAGGCCCTGTCCTTCAGGAGGAGTTGAGCTCTTGTTTGTTATGTTTCTGTCATGGTTAATCCGCCTATAAGCACAAGCTCGTTAATCTATAATATCTATAATCATTGTGGTTAGAAATGTTCAAATTAAATGTTTTTACCAAAAAAAGCAGAAAAATAGTACAAGTGCGATATTATTTTTGATTAAGATGCCAAACTGCATCCGTTTACTTGCGTTCCTGAACATTTGTTTTTAGTGGTGGAGTGTTGCGCCTAATTCATTTGCAGTGTTTCTGCTCAAATTTGGATATGAAAACATGAATTCAGTTTAATATTTGCTTAAAAAAATAACAACATCATTTTCAATTTTAAAAAAGTGTTTTCTTGATTTTATGGCAGCTGGTCGAATAAATTTGTTAAGCACCGTATGCCTATATTTTCTATGCAATCTGAGCCAAACATACTCAAACCGGATTTACCAGCTTTTTTAAAGAAATTATTCATAACAAACTAAATCCTCTGTTCTTCTCAAGGCTGTTTAATTTTGATGCCTTTAAGTAAAGACAAATCCAGATTCTTGGCTTCTGTGTCCAGAAATACAGCTCAGGGCTGGTTGCCTCAAAGAGCTAAATGCTAACATGCTGATGTTTGGCACATGTCCACTATTGTAGTTTCCTGTGTTTGCATGCTAATATTTCCCAAAAGGCATTATTAAAAAGTACCAGGACACCAGAGGCTTACTCAGGAAGTAGTTCTGTCCCAGGGGAAGCAAGTGGTCTGGCACCACCAGTCCATCCGGGGTCTGCAGGAACCACATGGTGGTGCCGTTCAAAATGGACGAACGGAGGAAACCCTCTTCGTTCACTCGCCACAGCACGGGAGCTCCACTGGCATTCACCACGACCCTGTTTGGAGCAGAGACAGGAAGGGAATCAAGTATGATGAGGCTGCTTTCCCAGCTCGTGACGAACGCTTACAGCCTTCAGTGTGTAAATCATAGGTTGCACAAGAAAATTCAAGACTCAGTGCTCAAACACAATCCACGTAGTGCACGCTTTTGCTACTGTATACCTAGCGAGGGTCTAATCCATCTTGCCAGCCATGAACCTTTTTAAAATGTCAGCATGTCAGCTTGAAATATTAGACACATGAATGAATCTTCTATGTGAAGCTGCCTGCTTCTGCTAATGGTTATTTTATTCAAAAGAAGAAGTTTGGTGAAATATCATCCCGTGTGCACACGTCATGGTCGACAGCAGCTCAACAGTCAGTCAGTTTTTGTACCAAAGGTGTCATGGTCCGTGGTCCTGTGTCTGTGGAATGCGTGATGCTCGGGTAGCCACACCCCCGGGCTGGGCCATCACCAGCACACCTGCTCTCCATCCCGGTGATTACACGGAGATCCACTTAATCCGGCGCTGACGGATGCTCCACGCCAGTCCGTAGTCATCTCCACAGTGGTAACCAGACTTCCACGAAAAGTGTGCATTCTCTTCTGCTTGGAACTTTGTTTAACCTGCCTACTTCTGTCCAGGTTTCTACTCGGCGTCTGCTACCTGCCTGTCCTCCGGCTCAACTGGATCTCGCGGTGCTCACCTGGCCCACTCACCATTCCACGGACTTCCTGCCCCCACGGACTGCCACACTTCCCTCCCGAGCTCCCACGGTTCCGTTCTATCGTAAGCCCCTACTCTAACTCAGTCCGGATATGTTCTCCCCGCTTCCTGGCTCCCTAGTAATCATCTCCCCTTTCTATTGCAGCCCCCCGCCGTCCCGATCCCGGCTTCCTCGTGTCATTGTTTCCCCGGATTTTTAGTTTCTGTTTTGCTCTCTACTTTCCCCGGGTCGCCTTTCGTTGTTTTAATAAAGTGTCTTTTTGTTAGCTCGGAGTCTGCGCCTGGATCCTTTCGTGCCCGCGCACCACGGCGCATGACAGAAGGACATTTTGTGCGGCGTACCCGATGATTAAAGTACTGTCCTCCTGTTGGTGAGTCCAAGCTGGGATCATAGTCAGGTCTGTGAGTAATGACTGCCAGAGAGGTTGATGCTTCTTGTGGAAACACTGTGAATCTTGTGAATAGAGTTGTGAAATACAGCCAGTGTTGCTGGCATCCATCATTCACACTGAGCCATTAAATAGACCCCCGGGGACACGGAGGTCTCTGCAGACCACATAATTCAAACATAAGTTACATAAAAATACCAGTGACACCAAAATGATCTCTTTTGTCTCTTATTTAGACAAACCTATTATTGAGCAATTCCAAATTAATGTCTATGCAGAGGCCAAGATCAGCAACCCAAATGATATCGATGAGACAAAGTATTATTTACAGAGCTCAGTCCATCTCTCACTGCTACCAAAGCCACAGCCAACACGGACCATGAGGGTAAATCCCGTATCTGGAGGCCTACTGTTCTGGGGATCGTGCTGCCAGCAGGATGATCTAATCCCTCTGGGCAGAGCGAGAAGAACAATGCGCGCCATGTTTCATGCCAGAGACGCCGAGCTCCACCAGCTGCTTGCTGAAGAGACAGTAAAGAGCAGAGCCAAGCCGAGCTGAGTCGAGCTGGATCACCACGCAGAGCAGAGTGAAATCTGTCACTGGGGGTTGTGAGAGGCAGCAGCTTCAATGAGCCTCCTCTTGTTTAAATGCAATTGAGAAGCCCTCTAACCCCACTCCCACACCTAATCCATCCAATATTAACAAAAACAAAAATCAATCTGATTACGCTCTCAGCTCCCGCCGTCACGTATCTGTTCTAATGAACGCTTGTTACTCATAAGAGCAGTAATTGTTATTATTACCTCTGTGTGCTTTTCATACACTCAGCCACAGATGAAACAGATTTACAGAGAAATTAGGATAAAAAAAATGACAGATACGGGATGTGCCTGGCGTGACAAATAAGCACACAGGAGTGTTTGTAACAAGCTGTTTGATTCATTACTAAAACATAAAAAATCAGAGTCAACTTTGCTGGCATGAAAAAATATAAAATGGTAATAAATTATTCAGAATTAAAGACTGATATTTGTAGTGCTGTGTAAACATACTGAGCCAGCCCGTCATGGGAAATAGGTGCAGGGACTCATTATAACAAGTGTAAGTGTACTTGGCAATACAGCATATGAGGCATAAACAGAGTTTATACAATTCTAATAAGCTCAATATTTAATAACCAGTCTGAACTCTCTTAGTCCAACTTCCTTATAAAGTAGTCTTCAGGAATAGTTCTCCAGGCTTCCTGAAGGACATCCAAAGCTCTTCTTTGGATGTTTCTGCTGTTTGTTCTGTTCTCTGTCAAGATGACCCCACACTGCTTCACTAATGTTGATGTCCGGGCTCTGGGGAGACCAATCCATGACACGCAGTGTTTCATTCAGTGTTTTTCTATCCAGGTGTGCTTTGGCAGCATGTTTGGGATCATTGTTATGAAGAAAAAGCAAATTGCTGCAAGTGATGCTACTTTTCTGTGTTTATTCTGTATTTCCATCGTTTTGACAAGATCCACAACACCACAGGCTGAAACGCAGCCCCAAACCATGACAGATGGTTGCAGACACTCACTGCTGTACCTGTCTCCTCATCTCCTCCATACATCCTTATGATTGCTCATTTGGATTCGTCGCTCCATCAGACTTCTTGTCACTGATTTTCAGTCCAATTCTTGTGTAATTTGGCATGCGTCAGTCTTTTCTCCCTGTTTCCCTTCCTTAAGAATAACTTCTTGACAGCCAATATTCCACTGAGACCATTTCTGATGAGGCTTCAGTGAACAGTAGATGATCAACTGAAGGCTCAGATGCATCTCTCGGGTCTTGTTGGTCGCTTTGCTGGATTTTTTCCTGTCTTAAGGACATGACTTTCAGATTCTGTTCATCTGCTGTAGATACCTTTTCTTTTGTCTTCCACGCTCCAGTTTCCTCAGATTTCTTAAGGATAGACGCCATACTATGCCAGGTATCCAACTAACAACTCTCACCTTACCGGTGCAAAAATTTATATACCTCGAATTAGGTGCCTTTTGGGGCTTGAATGATTCATGAGTTTTAAGTGGCTTAACACTCCTCTGAAAATGGTCAGGTACATAAAGTGGACTGAAATCTAGTAAAAAGCAGCCAATTCTACACCAGCAATAAGAAAAATGCTGCCAAAGCATACAAAACAAAACGGAAATAGAAAAAACGAAAACAGAAATAGGTCAACAAAAAAAAAAGGGAAGTGTTTCTGGGGAGACAATAACTCGAGGGACCAGTTGCAGGAACCCAAAATATGGTAGGCGTGTTTTATCATGACTCACATAATACTGATGACAGATTTTTAGGCTAACAGTCAGGCTAACACACTTACATCTCATCTTTTCTTTCCTCACAAAAACGATAGATCCTCCACTTCTTTTAAGTGTCTCCCAGTAAAATTCTTAGCATATTTTGGTTCCTGCAACTGGTCCATCGGGTTATTGTCTCCCCAGAAACACTTCCCTTGTGCTTTTTGAGATCAGTTTTTTCCTATTTCTGTTTTCTTTTTTCCTGTTTCCATTGTGTTTTGTGTGCTTTCTTATTGCTGGTGTTTTCTTAAGTTGCTGTCTGTTTGGCCTCTCAGGGCCACCGTACAATGCCCAAAAAAAGACCTTCAGAAAACCTGGAAAACTATTTTTAAACATCACTAAAGACTAAGACTTTTACACAGCACTAAATTTATTATTCAAAAGAGGACAGAACTGCTTAAGTAAGCCAATTTTGCTTTTAAAAAGAAATCTGCCAGGCACACTTTGTGGTCCATAAGGATATATTGTAGGTTTGAGCTGAGGAGCGAGGGCAGGTTGGATGAATCAATACGATGGCTGTCCCACAGCGCTGCGGCAAAGAGGGGGGCTGAGCCTGGAGGTGAAGCTACGAGCAGTGACTGCAGTAATAAGATGGTGGACGGGTTGCTTGTAGCTGAAATGAGTTTTCCTTCGCTTCAGCCTGAGGCGCAACATGAGGAGCCGAGATATCCGGGGGTTTTTAAATGAAAATGTGCCCGGTGATATCTGACAGCTAGTCCTGCATTTGAATGCTCTACACTCATGCGTGTCGGGAGTGTGTAAGGCTTTGTTCGACTTCATGTTGGCATTTGTCTCATTTTTCGTGGCCAGTGAATAATTGTGACCTAGAGTGATTATTATTAATTCAAAGCGCTTGCATTAAAACAGTTCATAGTCTTGCGAGTGATACTCAGGTTCAGCGTACGCACGTCTGTTTAGAGACATGACAGCTACTCTCTCCGGCCTCTCTGGGATCTGAAGCTTCATCATCATACTATCAGCATCTCTAAATCGATGCCACTTTGGGATTGCTGCTTCATTCCTAAGTGCGGTGCGTCAGGTTTGTAAGAGTGCCCTTCACTGCCTGCATCTGGGCGTGCGTTCAGATGTCATGTGCAATTATACAGTATGAAAACAAAGCAGCAGCAGTTGATTAACTCGCAGCTCTCGGTCTGCGGTCGTGATGAGGGGCCCGAGTCGTGCCTGCAATATGTAAGGAGGTTCTAAGGATGCCCAGCATTCACCTTGACCATTCCTTCAGCATAATTCACTGACCCTTATTTACTGAGCAAGAGGAAGAAAGTTTGCGAGCAAACAAGCTCCGAAAATACAGAACGCACTTTCAGTCACGTAACGCCAAAGTCTTACGTGCAAGAGCCGAGTCACGAGGGGATTCAAGTGGGAGGCAATTAGCTTAAAAATCTTTGAGCTGTGTTCGGTTTCCAAGGAAAGTTTCTGCATGCAAGTATGCAGATGAAAGGCTGCACAAAGTAGAATCTATTTTAATGTATCTTGATGTTAATTATGCGCCCGATATACCGGACAGCGTGCTTTGTTATTCCTCTTGCTGATTAGGAGCCAAAGAGCTGAGCTAATTTTGCTGAGATGGTTTTTTAAGCTCGATTCTGGTGTTTGTGTGCTCACATAACACAGAGGTGAAAAGCTATCGCTGGCCACTTGTAGGTGAAAGTTTTCCCCACAGCACTCTCTCCTGAGGGCATTTCCACATCACTGAGCTAATGCCACAAGTTCATGTCATGTTGTTCACGCGGTAATTACAAAAAGCTGAGATGGGAAATGTTCCTGGTTGTAAATGAAAGAGTTGTAAGTATCAGAAAAAAAATAAAAAATTACTGCTGCTACAACTAGACTGCTAAGTAAGCACTCTGAATTATGAGGGCAGGAAAATAGCTGATTTAGGATACATACAGCTCAAACCCCTTTATCAGGAGTTTTTTTTCCCATTATAGCACCACTACAAAAATACTTTGACCACCTGTCCAGCGTCTACACGGCCTGTGATAGCTGGGATATGCTGAAGCCCTCCCCCACGATGGATCGAAGAAGACTAATCATTCCAAAGCACTGCACACAAACAGGTGTTTCCATCAGAGCGTGCCTGAGACATTTGTCAATATTATTGGCTGACAGTGGCCTATCACAGATAGAGCACTGATATGAAACAGACTTTTTTCACAGCATAAAAAGCAAAAGACTATCCTTAGGGAACTCTGAAATTATGTCATCACATGGTTTGTCGAGCAGAGCATCTCCAGCTCCAGTGTTCGCAACACTCTCGTACTCTCATGTGTGTATTACATGCAGTGTAGTGCATGCCACAGCTGAGCAGACAGAAGCAGTGTCTTCACGATTAGTTGAAAACTAGTTTATTTAAAATCAGCGCTATTTCGTCTGTGTAGGTTCTCAGTTGTCCACGTTATGGGAGTCTAAGGAGCTTGGAAAGAAAGCACTGGACTTCTTTAAGTTTCAGGAAGATGTTTCTCATCTTATCCGAGAAGTTTCGTCACCTCTAAAACTGAAAGATGGAGAGTCCCAGGTATTTAAACCATAGTGGTAATCCTTTAACAGGGTTTTGACCCACTTATACCCACTCATCACATGAACCAAGGTATGAAAAAAAGGCAGAATGTTCAATAAACACTCCATTTTCAAAAAAATCTGAATTTTCTGGCCATTATTTTACAGCTCAGACTTTAAAGGGCTAACCTCAAAGCCCTTTAAAGTCTGGTTTACCAAAAGAAAGAAAGAAATCGTAGTCCCTGTGTTAATATTAGTCTGGAGTAATTTAGCAGCAACAACACATGATTAAAACACATCGATGTTATTTCAGTTGGATGAATGTGTGCGTTTATTGAATTTACAGAAGCTCTCATGTACACAAACATGTTCCGGGTTCGTATTCCCAAGCAAGTTTATTTGGTCTCTGAATCTCTATTGGGAAAATTTAATTAAGCTGTCATTCTGTCTGCTGAGCAAACGGCATCTCTCGAGTTTTTAAAAGAAACCAGACAGATACAGCGGAAACAGAGCGAGATGAATAAACAAGGCCCCACAGGTAGAGCTCACCCTGCGGGCTGTGGTTCTGGTTAATCAGATCTTGCTCTAAGGGGACGGCAGTGAGTTATAAAAGGTACTTGATGGTACTCTTACTTTACAGCCGTCTCTTCAGGCACCTCCAGAGACAGAGTCAGAGTTCCTGATGTCAGCTCACAAAGCTCAGGACTCACACAGTGCAGACCCTCGGTCACCTGAAACACACACGCATCGCCACACAGCATGAAATCTTTGTACTTTTTTTAAATTTAAGCTCTACAGCAGCTTAAATTTATCTCACCCTGTCTGCCTCCCACGGCACTACCAGCAACCTCTGCCCAGGTTTGGGTTGCCATGGCTGCAGGGTGGGAGGAGGCGGCGTTGTGGTGGTGGGGACGGTGGTCGGTTGCGGCGGCTGAGTGGCGGCTGTGGTCGTGGAGGCGACCGGGGTGGCCAGCTCAGGAGCGGAGGGGGTGGCGGGGTCCCAGTCTGCGGCCGGCAGGTCCAGCAGGATCTGATCGCACCTCTCCCCCTCGTAGCCTTCGGCGCACTCGCAGGTGTAGGCCTGCTCCCCCTCCTCGCTGCCGTTGCGCTGGCTGCAGTTTCCATGGAGACAGGGGCTGCTGGCACAGGGGTCTGTGAAAAACTGAGATAATGGAGAAAATAAATAACCGGCAAAACATCAAGAGGAAGAAACAGAACAAAAAACACTCAGATGCTTCTCACTGCTGTCCTCACTGCCCGAGCACCTTTCGTTTTTTTCGTTTTTTGCCTCCACATCATTTTTTACATCCAAATCACAAAATGTCAACAGAGTAGTCAGCTTCTGTTTTAATGGGCTCTCGGAGCGGGCCCTTGAACGATGTGGAGGACATTTTATAAGTAGTCCAAGCTCGCACTCATCATTTCCTTTTCCCTCGGTGCTCAGCGTCTTCTTTTATTGCTCTCTGACTCAGCTTCCCTGTTTATATCCTCATCTCTGCTTTTACCTTTTATTAAATTTTGGACTCTTTGTTTCCAGTAAATTGTCGAGGGACGGCATTTCTTCCATCCCTTCTTATGCATATATAATTTTATTCTTCCACTCTCACAGCATGGACCCACTTACACTTTGTCCCAAAATACGGTTTCCCCCTCATCGTGCAGCAAAGAGAAAAATGCACCCTGACAGCCTCCTTCATGCTGGTTTCCCCCATCAATAATTGATCATATTTGGAGAAAACACTGAGGCGTGGATGTTGAAGGTGAAAAGGGACAAAGCCGCGTTTATGAAGCTCGCTGTCTCACGCTGTGTTTGGCTTTCAGAGCCTTCTCTAATCCCGCTGCCTCTTTTTCTTTTTTAAAGCAATTTCCCTGCAACATCCTCAGGTATCTGTGACTCCAGCTGTCTAATATGAATGAATGTAGATGCAGTTTTATTAAAGGCAGCTGAAAACAGAAAATCAGGGTGAACAGAGGCAGGGGAATGATGCTCACACCAAAAAAAAAAAAACAAAAACCCTCAGTGCATAAAGATGTGAGCATTAAGTATGTGCGAGAAGCAGCAGAACAACAAGGCATCATTAACAGTCCACTCTCTCCGCAAGCAAGTCACAGCTCATTAGTGCTAATCTCTCTCAGGTTTTTACAAGCAATGCTTCTATCAAACTTTCCCTGCTCCGAAGCTCAGAGAGTCCCAGCAGTCCCAGCGAGCTGCTCAGCAGTGGTTGCACAGTCTGCTGCTCTTATCTGCACTCAGACGGCACCGGGGATTGAGTTTATCAACCTTTAGAGAACAGCAATGCTGCCTTATTGCAGGAAGCATTAGAGTCCGGCTCATGACCTTTTTCGTGTGTCACTCCTGATTTTTTTCCCCCCTCCATCCTAAATGTCTCCATCCAGGCTGCACGAAATGTGCTCAAGCACAGCACAACAGGACAAGACCCAATGAGGTAAAACCTGCATGACAAAAAAAATCCCTGGCGCTTATTGTGAAGACTTTCCAAGGCTGAAAGTAGAGGTGATACAATCCTGCGCTGCCTCGTCTTCTAGTATTCTAGTAGCATGAAGCACCTCAAGCTAAAGCCTCAGAGATAGTTATAGCAATGCTTCTCTGACAGGGTTGATCAAAGTGAACATTATTATCTTTATAAAGTTAAGTTCGTGTTTGAGCGTTCTTTAAAAAACTGTAAGGTTTAGATGTTTGCTACATTTGTACGACTGCGTTAGCGCCAACAGAATTTATTCAATGTTTTTTTGGTTGATAATAATCTACAGAAATATTGCAGTGAATGCCTCCAGCTCCTCAGCTGTGGAGATTTGGTCATTTTTGTCTGAAAATTTCTGATGCTGAGTAGATCATCTGGAAAACAAAAGTTCCAAATCTGTTCATTCACTTACAAAAAGACAATATACTTGATTGGATGTTCTTAGTTTTTCAAAGAAGAGAAACTAAACACACCTTGGATTCAGTACCTCGTAGTATCAATAATTTCCTGTATTACTGTATCCGTCTGTCACACCATTGTGCAGGAATTTTGGCCCATTTTTCTTTACAACATTGCTTCAGTTCATTAAGTTTTTCCACAGCATTTCGATTGAGGTCTGGACTTTGGACCATTACAACACCTTGATTCTTTTGCTATTCTGCCATTTTGTTGTAGATTTGCTGCAGTGCTTGGGATCATTGTCCTATTGCATGACCCAATTTAAGCCAAGCATTAGGCCAAGCAGACGGATGGCCTTGCATTTAACTCAAGAATATTTTGGTATACAGCAGAGTTCATAGTAGTCTCAATTGCTGCAAGGATCTCAAAACAAGACCAAATCACTACGCCTCCACCGCCGTGCTGAAAGTTGGTATGGTGGTCTTTGGACTTCACCAGATGTGTCCCTGTGCATTATAACCAGACATCTCCAGTTTTATGTCATCCGTCCAAAGGATAGTCTTCCAGAAGTCTTGTGGTTCTTCAAATCCAATTTTGAAAATCTAAGTCTAAACCTTTCCAAATAAGTTATACTGATTAAGTATTTTTATAATTGTACTGTCAGAACAATTGTGGCCTGTAGAGTCTGACATGTAGCTCTTGGTTTTTTGCAGTCTCTGAGCATTTCACAGTCTGTTGTTAGGGTGAATTTACCCAGATGTCCACTCCTGGGACATCTATGGCTTCCACATTGACAAATGATGTTTCTCATGGTAGAATGATGGACGTATAACCCTTCCCAGACTGTTAAAGGGAGGTAATAGTTTGAGCATGTTGCTGATGCTTTTCCTTCTTAGCATTGTGTTTACACACACCTGAACGCTCCAGACCTGCACACCGCCAGAACATCTGCTTTCATGGAGGTGCTCACACTTGCTGCTGATCATTTACTCAAGTGCATTTGATCAGCAGCACCTGGCTGCTGCTTACACTCTTAATTCCAATGGAAGCTGTACAGGTGTAGAGCTGCAGTTGATTAATTCAATAAAAATGTCCTTAGTCTGTTTTTGTAACGTGTAAGTTAGCCTTGGAATAGATTCACAAGCATTTAAAACAGACCACCTATCTGCCTGATCAGATCTTTTACCAGGACAGGGGAGGTGTGTGCAGTAACTCTTATCACTTCAGTACGTAGATGCTGGTGACCCTGTGGGCACAGTTCTGCCCAGTATCACTCTTATCAGCTGCATATACTGAAAACAGGTTTGCAGAGTTATATCAGATTGATCATGATGTCCTGACATGCTTGGTGTTAGCTATTCGTGTTTTACGTGTCTTCCTGCATCATTTTTCTGATTGTTCTGCTGCACCAGACCGCTCATATGCCTGGGGTCTGGCTAACCATGTGAATCAATTTCTTCTAAGCAGCTGATAATAACCCACATTAGCTCCTTTATCTATATCCCCACATGCTCCAACACACAGTACAAAGAGATCCTCCGAGGCCAAATTAATTGCTTCTCAAGGTGCTGTGATCTATTTGCTAATTTGAGATAGCCGCCCTGAGGAGAAAAGATCAATACAGCTGGATGGAGGGAAACAACCACAATACTTAAGCACTGACAGCCACAATTTAACCTGGTGGAGGTGCTGGATGAGTCTGTTTTTAAAGACATGCCACACACACACACACACATGAAGACACACTACATTGCCAACATTTTTTACTCAGTCATCCAAATCACAGAGTTCACGTGTTTCAATCACGTTGATGGCCACAGGAGTATAAAATCCGATGTCAGATGCGGTGGTATAAAGCACACCACCAGTGGACTCTAGAGCTGTGGAGATGTGATGAATCACGCCTCTCCGTCTGGCAGTCTGACGGACGAGCCTGGGTATGGTGGTTGCCAGGAGAACAGTACTTGCCTGACTGCACTGTGCCAACTATAAGGTTTGGTGAAGGGGGGATTATGGTGAGGGGTTGTTTTTCTGGAGTTTGGCTCGGCCTCTTAGTTCCAGTAGAAGGAACTCTTAATGTTATAGCATAACAAGACATTTTGGACGATTTCAGCTCCCGATTTTGTGGGAACAGTTTGGGGATGGTCCCTTCCTGTTCCAACATGACTGCACACCAGTGCACAAAGCAAAGTCCATAAAAACATGAATGAGGGAGTTTGGTGTGGAAGAACTTGACTGGCCTGCACAGAGTCCTGACCTCAACCTGAACACCTTTGGGATGAATTAGAGTGGAGACTATGAGCCAGGCCTTCTGATCCAACATTAGTGTCTGACCTCATAAATGTGCTTCTGGAAGAATGGTCAAAAATTCCCATAAACACACCGAACCTCGTGGAAAGCCTTCCAAGAAGAGTTGAAGCTGTTATATCTGTATTGAGAATGGGCTGTCACTCAAGTTCATATGCATGTGAACGCAGACGAGTGAACTTTTGGAATGTAATGCATGTTGTTCCAACCGTGGTGGGGGGACACATTTACATGTACATACATACATTATATATTTCTGAACATTATTGTTTAATTGGAGATTCAAAGAGGTGAAACAAAGTAAAAGCATGAGGAAAGTGAGCAAAAGTTTTATTTAAAAGTAAGCATGTCACTGCTGTGATGCATCAGTATTTGCAGAAGCTGACACAAGTAGTTAACTAAACCTGGGAAGTATGCACGGTCTGTCTGCATGCTTTACAGTGGCAGTTTATCTGTGTATCGCCACAACTTAACATGATAATTAACAGAGGTGTGACGAGGGAGTGTTACAGCGCTAACGGCTTCTTCTGACACCCTGACAAGGAAGCAAACGTTGATGCTGCGATGACTTGACGAGCTGTGTTAGTGAGCTGTAGCAGTTAGGAAGACATGAAACTGCATGTTTGTTAGAGCCGATGTCTATATTCATTGTGCTCTTTATTGGCTTTGTGTGGGCTGTGAAACATCCTCAGGAAGTAACATTTGGTAACTCTCAGTGTAAAGAATGTAGAAGTCAGCGTAGTGTATATTGAAAATATTGATACTACTTGCCATGAAAAATGAACTGTAAAGGCTGTGAAATGGGTTCTCGAACATTTCGGGTCTTTTAAGAAGCTCAGAGTGAACGGCAGAAGTGCACTTGAGCAAGAAGTTGCACAATATGAAGCTACTGTACCTTTTGACCTCAGAGAGTATGAAAAGACTCAACACAGATTAATAAATGTTCCAAAGCTTTTGTTATTTCGCTCTAACCAGGGGGCCGAGCTGAGTCGCTAAGTTGTTTTGCAGCTTGCTGTGTTTGAGGGCAACGGGTGTTATTTGAAAAGGTGATGCAATAAGGAAGAATCAAGCATAATAACTCAACAGCTACTCTATTACAAGTGATGCTGCAAAGTGGTTTTGGACGAAAAGTGCAAAGCTTTCAGGATTTCAACAAATTATTTTGAGCAATAACCAAGTAGTACGTAATCCTTCAAGTCAGTGTAGCAACATAGAGGCTGAGCTGAACATTGTGTTACAAACTGGCTTCTTGAACGTGACCGTGACTGCAGTGTACTCAAATGACCTCCACGGTCACCATCTTTAGGATGTGGTGGAAGGTGAAGCAGGTGTGATGTTATCATGTCAGCATTGACCAAAATCTCAACCAAAAGGCGGATCCAACCTGGTACTAGCAAGGTGTACCTAATAAAGTGTCTGGCGAGTTTATAATGTGAAGTAGAATATTAGTAGATCACATTCAGGTTTGAGGGGAATATTTGTGCTTCCTTGTGGTTTTAATGACTCTTTTCAAGGGTTTAAGTTCAAAAATGTAATTTAACTAAACAGAGTTCAACAAGTTAATGTGAGCCTCCAATCGTAATGCCAACAACTGACTGAGTGCGCCATTTCACCATTATTATCGGCCACTTGTTGTTTAAGTGCGACTCATTCAAGTGGCTGGTGATGACAATACTGCAGGGGTTCACTTTGATGGTTCACTTTGTTCCGCGAATT